>NC_047659.1:130072258-130354758 GCF_011762505.2 Arvicanthis niloticus
AAATCATATTCCTATATACCCCAAATATCTCAACACTGACAAACTTTTGGAGGTAGATGCTGTAGTGCTATGCATGGGCACTGCCCCTAAAGGATACAATACCCAAACACAACCTATGTTTGCCTCCAAGTTAAAGCCATAGCTCTAAGGGGACTCAGAAGCAGCCAATGTAGAGGAAGAGGGGAATGTGTGCAGCCCAGATGCCTTCCCAGATACACCTTCACATGGCTTGCTCTTCAGGCTCTTGTGAGTGTCACCAAGGCCCAGAGCTTATCACAACTGTGATGTTTGCTTTCTTAGTTAATCTCCCTTGTAGGCACAAAGTAAGTTAACTGTTTACTACACAACCAACAAGTTCTTTCTATATTTGACTTGCCTCATGGTTGAAGGTCATCATCTTACCCTTTAGTAACTGCCTGTGCAGTGTAAAAACCTTCAATTCATTCTGCAGTCTCCCTGGGGACCAGCTCTTTGAGCACATCCTATCACCAAACTATAACATCAATCCTTTGCATACATAAGAATTTGTGAGCATCTTTTCAAAATGAGGCAATTAGAAATGAAAGAAGTTTTCAGTTTGCAGCCCACCCAGAAGAGAAGTCAGTGGCAACTATGTCTACCATTGTACATCTCCTATGACTGCCCCCACATCTACGTTGAAGTCCTGTTTCATTTTTCTCTCTCAGAGGAGAAATCTAGCATGGAGACCCAGCAAGCTAAGGAAGCATTGCTGGACTGGGCACACAGGGATTATCTACCACAGGCCCTCTGGTCATTCAGGCAGACATTCCTAACTATTCCAAACTTTCTGTCCTTTCACTCTTCAAATTCTACCATGTCATACAATGCTTGTCATAGAATGATAGTTTTTAGTTATTAAACACATGGATAAATGGGATCTAGGCATGGGGTTAAGAATTCTAATACTGCAGGGAGAGGGAGAGAAGGAGGAGAAAAAGAAAGAGGAGGAAGAAGAGGAAAAGGAGGAGGAGGAAGAGGAAGAAGAGGAAGAGGAGGAGGTGGAGGAAAAAGAGAATACAGTATTACAATATAAAGGGACCTTGAGACAGCTGAGTGAAAAGAACCAGACATCAGAAAGCCAATAGTTTTTGTACCTAAGTAAGCCCTCTCCCTTTCTGTCTCCCTCTCCCTTTCTCTGTCTTTACTACCACCTCAACTCACCTCTCCCCATGCCCCAAATAAAACTCTATTCTATACTATACCTTCGTCTTGTGACTGGTACCTTAGGGAGAAGGGATGCCTCAGCACCCCCTTCCCTCACACCATACTGTGCCTCCATTAAACATATCTCTGACTTCTTTTTCTTTTTTTATAAAGCAAAACAAAACTCAAAAGTTAATTTTAAAATTTATTCTACTTGTCAAAAGAGGGAAGAAAGCTACTGAGCCCTTTCTTGCCTTCTCTGTTAAAGAAGCTCTAGTTCCTTTATCCAGAAAAAGGCAGTGCTCCTACAGAGAAAAATTGCAGGAGTACAGGCTTCAGTTCCCTGGAAGTAAAGGCCCGACACTAAAATACATGCTCACTTCTGGAGTAGTATTTTGAATGCTGTTAATAGCTCTTCAGGAAGTTACCATTTTTCCCCCTGATAGGCAATATTAAATGCCATTCACTGGGTTGATCAGCTTAAGAGCCAGGGCACATCTACAAAATCCACTTCTGATCTTACATCAAACTAACAGGCCCAACTGTACTTCATCAGTAAAGTTCCACATTTTCCCAGAACTCTTCACGATCATAGTCATGTTCAGCCTAATTTCCTGGGGGGCAGCAGACCAAGGCGCACAGAGTCAAAGGAGGCATTTTGGGGCTGCTGTATGCACTTGGCTCTGTCTTTGAGGACCTTAAGAGCACTGAAGTGGCTTCAGGGGAAGAGAAAGAGGCCTTGACACATAAGCCTTCTGTAGGCTACAAAGCAATAAAAAACAATCAAAACCCATAAACTAAAATTGGCTATATAGGTACTGTAATGGCTAGTTTTATGTGAATTTGACATAAGAGTCATCAGACAGAAGGGAGCCTCAACTAAGAAGGTGTCTCTATAAGAGTAGGCTTTAGGCAAGCCTGTAAGGCATTTTCTTAATTAGCAATTGATATGGGAGGGCCCAGCCTATTGTGGGTGGTGCTGTCCCTGGTGGTCCTGGGTGCTATAAGAAAGCAGTCTGAGCAAGCCATCATGAATAAGCCTACAGTAGTAAGCAGCACCCCTCATGGTCTCTGTATTAATTCCTGTTTCCAGGTTCCTACCCTGTTTGAGTTTCTGTCCAGATGTCCTTCAGTAGTGGACTACAATGTGGAAATGTGACCCAAGCAAACCCTTTCCTCTCCAAGTTGCATTTGGTCATGGTGTTTCATCACAGCAACAGTAATCCTTACTGATAAAGGTACAAAATCTAAGCCTTCAACAACTGTTTATTTAAATCACCTTCAAATCAGAAATGAATCATATACTTCTCCCTATTCTCATCTCAACCATTGTCCTACATGTACACATATGGGCACATGCACAAACACAAAGACACTCATCCAACACAACTCTTTGGACAGATACACACATAAATATTCACATACACACACGCGCACACACACACACACACACACACACACACACACACA
This sequence comes from Arvicanthis niloticus, assembly GCF_011762505.2. Classification (NCBI taxonomy): domain Eukaryota; kingdom Metazoa; phylum Chordata; class Mammalia; order Rodentia; family Muridae; genus Arvicanthis; species Arvicanthis niloticus. The sequence goes on from NC_047659.1 coordinate 130,074,893, forward strand.
CACACACACACACAAATACACACACTCACCCAGACTCTTAGGTTAGTGTCTAGGTGAGTTAACTTTCTCAACAAAGTAGGATGCATTTATTTCCTTTCTATGAGACTGAATGTGCCTAAATCACAAGTTTCTACTGGGCATGGTAGCCCCACTTGTAACCCTAAACTTGGAAGGCACAGACAGGATGATCACAATTTTGAGGCTAGCCAGGGCTATACAATGATACCCTGTCTTAGAAAAAAATGGTTTCTAAGAATTTTTCTGAATTCTATGTTTTAAAATTTTATGTGAGGGGCTGAGGAGATGGCTCAGTGGATAAGAGCACTGGGTGCTCTAACAGAGGACCTTGGTTTGGTTCCCAGCACCCACATGGCATGTATGTTACATTGCCTGTAATGTAACTCTAGTTCCAGGGAATCTACTCTGGCATCTGGATTCCTCATTACCAGGCATGTATGTGGTGAGCATGTAGACATTCTCAAACACACAAAATGTAAATAAACCATTTTTAAAATCTGATATTGTATGTCTGCCTTACAAATCTGGCAAAGTTTATCTGTCTTTAAAAAAAAAAGGTCATTTTATTGGAATGTATTGGTTTGTTATTGTCTCTATGATAACCTCTAACAAAAAAAAAAAAATCATCTGACTTTACTTAAAATACTACTTAACTCCAATAAAACCCAGAAAACATTCCATTAAATGGATCTCTCCCATCCTCCTCTCTCCTACAGAGCCAGCTAGCTAGACTCAGTCCCATTTATCTAACCTCCTTGCTCAGCCTTTGGCTCACTGTATGCACAACTCCCTCTTCTCATTTTGATCAAACTACTTGCTTCTGGATGACCAGTCAAGTGGCTCTTCCCAATAGCTCTTCTGCAGCTTTTCTCTGAGTATCAAAAGCCATTAAGGACCCTTAGGATCCAGGGGGGCTAAGGCCCACACTTGTGCAATCCTACCCAGGTTGAGACTTGGAGTCTTCTATACCCAAGTGACTTCCAAAGTACTAGCTCCATCATCCAATCACAACTGATAGATTCCTCTCTGACCTTGGTACCTATTGCCTAAGAAATAAAAGAAAAGAAAAACATCCGGGCTCCATGTTCTAGAGCCTGGATCTTCACCTCCCACTGTCTGTTGTAGTCTATTTGAGCTGCTGCAACAAAATGCCTAGAACAGGTGGATTAAAAATAGAAATTAATTTCTCCCATCTCTAGAACCTTCAAAATTGCCTTGCTGGTATGGTAGACACTGTTTGCTGAGGGCCTATTTTCTCAGTCAGTTATCATCTCATTGTGGCCTCATATGGTGGAAGAGTCAAAAAAAAAAAGGGGGGGGTTATTTGGGGCCTTTAAAATGTACCAATACTGTTCACTAGGCTTCTTTCTCCATGGTCTGATTGCTTTCCAAAAGCTACACTTCATCGTCCTACCCTGGGGATTAGGATTTCAATGCATAGGTTTGGGGGACACAAACATCAGACCACTGTACCAGATGTCCAAGCAGAGATCTCCACATCACTTCCATACCATGCACCCTGCTCCTTTCTTTCCCTTATGTGTTATATCAGTTGATTTTATCATTTCTGACAAAACCAGCTTGTGACCAAAACGACTTGAGAACGTGGATTATCTACTTGTCTAATTGCTGTGACAGAGCTCCTCACAGGCCCTGAAGGAAGGGCTTGCTGTGGCTCACAGTCCAGGGCACAGCACCTCATACCATGCACTCACTTTCCACTCTTGAATGTGTCCCTTGATAAATAAAACTCAAGATTTTGATGTAGTTCAACTGGTCTAATCACCTTCTGTCTATCCTTTCAGTATCATAGATTAAAAATCATTACCTAATCTAATACAATATAAATTTTGACCCCTGTGATGTCTTCAAAGTGTTTTATAGTTTTAATTTTTTAATTTGGTCTTTGATCCACACTGCATGGTATAAGGATCTAGCTGTATTTAGCTGCACAAGGCTATCTAGTTTTCCCAGCACCATTTGTTAAAAAAATTATCCTTTTCCCACTAAAAAGAAATGATCAAAGATCAACTATGGTGTATCAGTTAATTTCAGAGCTCCCTATTTCATTCCATTGATCTAGGTTTTCATTAACAATTTTAATACAAATATACATTGAAATGATATTTTAAATAAATCAAATAATGCTTTATTTCTGTTTTGTTTTTCAGTTGGACTGATAGAACATTTAAAATTACACATATGGCTTCTACTATATTTGTACTGGGCAGCACTACCCTTAGATGCTGTGAACTGGAGCCACAGGCAGTGTGGGAAACAGCTGAGACATGTAGGATGAACTGATTCTGAGTTCTCGTCCCCTTTTGCTTGCCTACCATTACAGAACTCAGGGAGAGGGAAACACCATGGCTAGTGAGGCTTGTGAGTGGAGTGCCCTCAGTTTCAGAACCTGACTGCTTCAACACAGCAGCTGTTAGCTGCAAGTGTTCATGTGCCTACCAGATACTCACAATGTAGCCAGTGTGAAAATTCAGAGTTCTGTAAGTGTAAAATACTGCGAAGACATAGTTCAAAGAATAAAAGATCTAAAAAGCTATATCAATTACATATTAAAACATTAATACATTAAAGGAAGTGGTATTCCAGAGGGGCGGGATTTGGGTAGCTAATGGGTCCTGAGTTCCCCAGGCTCCCAGTTGTAGCTCTGGGGCGTAGGGTAGTGGGAGAGGGTTCTTACCCGCTGCTCTGAGTACAGTGGCTCCTCTAGGATGTCTCAGAATATGGTGTCTTCACGGGAGCAGACCAGCTAGGTGTCTGTCCCAGTCAAAAGGCACTTATTGTTGTATATACTTGTACGTATATATTATATACGCACATATTTGTGAAAGGAAAGCTGCATGGGAAAACACAGGGATGCTCCTGTAGAAGTCAGAACACCACTTTTAGACTTATCTCTGCCTTTCCACCAGGAATCCGAGGGTTTCAATTTAGATTTTCAGGCTTATGTGACAAGCATTGTTACTTACTGAGACATGTCTCTGACCCATAACATGTATTATTAATATTAACTTAGGCTTTTTCTTTTTTTCCTTTCTTGTTCTAGCCATTTTCTTTCCCTCCCTCCCCTTCCCTTCTTTCCACACTTTTTTCTTCTTCCCTCCTTTTTCCCCTCTTCCTTCTTCTTTGAAAGAGAATCTTACTATGCATCCCAGGAACTTGCAACTTCCCTGCTTCAGTGCTAGATTATAGGTATGTGCCACTATGCCTAAATCTATTTTGCTTGGTTTTTTTCCCCTAGACAGGCTCTCATATAGCCTAAGGTGGCCTAATATTCACTATATAGCCAAGATGACTTTAGACTTTTGATGCTCCTGCCTCCATCTCCTGAGGACTGGAATTACAGATGTGTGGCACCATAACTCTGGCTCTGCTTTATTTTGTTTTTCAGTGCTGGGAATTGAATCCAGGGCCTCACCACATGCTAAGAAAGCACTCTACCATTGAGCTCCAGCCCCAACCTTAGAGCTGTAGATTCACAGCAAAATTAAGGAGACAGGATAATGGTTTCTCATATATCCCATCCCCATCCATACGATGCCTATAGAATTATGAGTATTCTCCACCAGAACAATGCATTTTCTATATTTAATGATCACATAGACTCCTCAGTCTACACTAGGGATCACTTGCATACTCTATGAGTTTGGGAAAATTGACTGTATTCACTATTACAGTATCATGCTGTGTTCTACCTATTTATCCTTTCCTCCCACTGCAAACCACTGATCTTTTTCCTATTTTTGCAAATCTGTCTTTTCTATGATCTGTCAATAGAATCACAGAGCATGTGGGCTCTACAGCTTACTGTTATGCAGTAAAGTTCCATGCATGCCTGTTCCTGAAAGTGCTAGCCTCTCTGTCTTCACCTGCACTAACATTGAGCTTCACCAGTTCAAATAGGATATTTTCAATGAAGGCTTTCAAATTTCCACTGCCCTTAAACTATCTATTATAGCATATCCATCACAGTTTCTAACTAAATATATGCCAAAGTTTCCTTCCAGATTATACATTTTCTTCTCCTCTTCCTCCTCCTCCTCCTTAATTTCTAGCAGAATCGAGAACACAGTATACACTCACAGATGGTGATGTTGAGTCAACAATGACTAAAGTACAGGAAAGGATTAGCTTCTCATAAAATAAAAGTCACAACCAGACAGAAAAGGATCTCAAACAAACAGGTTAGGCTGAAAACATCTATTAACCAACAGCTAGACTCCTTTACAAGCTGCAAGTATCATTTTAATCAAATCAACACTTTAATCAAAAGTTATTTCAAATGTGTCACAATGAAGAGATAGAGAAAATAGCCCCTAATGCTCAGAACACTGGGACTGGCTTGGAAACATGGGGACTAGCCACAGAAACAGGATGGCTAAAACCACATTCCATATCCATTAAATACTGATGGCCAGACCCTACAAGAATAAAGGCAATGAAATGAGCCTTTGATGTAGTTTCCACAGAAAGCCACCAACATGATTAAAGGACTAGAAAATGAGATTTATGGGCCATGGTCAGAGGAACAGAGACAACTTTGCCTAGACAAGAGAAAAGGCTGAAGAGTGACTTAACCATTTTCAATCATTGTTATTACACAGACAACAGTAACTAGATGGTCTCCATTTCCACCAAAGACAGAATATTGAAAAGTACTTAAGCTGCAACATAAAAAAAAAAAAAAGTTGTCTAGATTAACAAACAACCTGACAGTTAAGAACTAGAATACAGTGAAACAGACCCAGGGAGTGTAGGGTATAGCATTTCTGAACCCCTTTATTAGGCTGGAAAGCAGCAAAAGAGAAGGGTGTGTTCAGGCAGTCCTTTGTTGAGAGCCAATTCTCTCAACTGGCTACTCTTCAAAACTTCTAACAAACAACCATAAGAAACAAAAAAGAAGGTATGAACATTGAAGCACAGCACCCTCTGGTGTACATAACTGTCCTTAAATCAAGGAACATTCTTGAAATTGTACTTCTCAATATCTGAGATCCAAATCAGGGCAAAACTTAGACAAATGTACAAAGTTACTATTAGATTCATTTACCACCATATCTTCTATTATCAACCATACACTATGCACTCCCTTTGGGAAAAGGATTACCATAAAGGCAACTTCCACTCCCATACTTAGTGAACACTGGTATCACCCAGTAAACCTTCTGAATGCCGAGTTCAGACTTTGGTACATCATTTGTACCGAAGCTGGCACGTGAGCATTTTGTGTTGAGGCATGATAATATCGTCTGCCAAATAGTATGAATTTGACAGCATTTTTTTGGAGTGTATCTATCATGTACAAAAGTAAGGAAACAACACGCCCCTGTTTTGTTATGGTATAATGCTACACACAGCTCTTTCTTACTACTACCACAATCTTCCTAAAAACATATGATCAGGATATATATGTTGTGATATCCCACAACATGGTACCAATTTCTGTCTTAGTTAGGGTTTTTATTGTTGTGATAAAACACTATGACCAAGAGCAATTTGGGAATGAAAGGGTTTATGTCATTTTACACTTACAGATAACAATCCAGCACTGAGGAAAGCCAAGGCAGGAATTCAAACAAGGCAGGAACTGAAGCAGAGGCGCATGGAGGAGTGCTGTTTACTGGCTTGTTTCTCATAGCTGGCTTAGCCTGCTTTCTTATGTCATCCAGGACTTGCTCAAGGGTGGTACTACCCACAGTGTGCTGAACTCTCCTACATCAATCGCTACAAAAATGCTTGATAGACTTGCCTATAAGCCAATCATATGGAGCATTTTTTAAAACTCAGAGTCCCTCTTCCCAAACAACTCTAGCATCTATCAAACTGACATAAAACTATGCAACTAACTATTCCCTGCATCCCAAATACTAACAGGCTGTGTTTACTCTTCATAAGCTATATCTTTTTTATTTTTGCTTTTATCTTTTTTTTTTTTAATACAAGAGGCATTCAGCCAGAAATAAGTCAAGAACTCCCTGCCAGCTGGATGAAGTGGCACATGCCTGTAAAGCTAGGAACTAGGAGGCTGAGGCTGAAGAATTATTCCTTCAAGGTCCCTCTGGGCTACATTAATAGACTCTCAAACAATAATTTTAAAAATCCTTTATTTTAAAAAAGATGTATTTATTTTTATTTTGAATGTTTGAGTGTTTTGTCTGCATGTATGTATGTGTACCACATGTGTGCCTGGTATGCATGGAGGCCAGAAGAGGGTGTTGGATCCCCCTGGAACTGGAGTTCCAGATTGTAAGGAGCCATTTGGGTGCTGGAAATTGAACCCAGATCTTCAGGAAGAGCAGTAACCACTCTCAACTGCTAAGTCATCTCTCCACTCCCTAAAAAGAATCATTTACAGTCCTCTCCATATCTTTAGTCATCTTAGTACCAGATGGCAAGCAAGTTCATTTTCATGATATACATACTTCTTGCATGTGATTCACCTTGCCAAGACAATGATGATCTGTTCTAAATGTGTCTCAGTTTCACCAAGAGGGACAGACAGATGCAGGTAAAAATAGAAGTTCATAGTTCTATGGGCTAACTTAAAAGGAAAAGGTAATGGAAACACCAGAGAACAGTTAGCAAGTATCCCTTAGGACACCAGGCAGAGTTCATCCTGTGAAAACAGGGCTCAATGAATGAGAAGGAGTTGTATGGATAGGAGAGAGGAACATGCTTCATTCTAGGTGTAAAAAGCCCTAGGCTTAAAAATGACTCAGTCACCTCTTGGAGAATGTAGCCATGCAACCACCACAACCCCTCTTGGTGGCCAAGCTAAGCCATCAGCTGGTACATGTGATTAGGATTTCAAGAACAAAACTCTGCACCTGTAAGCTAGACACCATCCTCTGCCTAGTTGGCCTGTTTTGTTATTCCTCAAAGCCATCTAGCCTTCCTTTGGCTAATCTGTTTCCTATCCCTCTATTTTATATTGATGAACCATCTTCTAGCCTCCAAGTGAGGAGAAGGGATAGCTATTACTGTTTTCAGTTTGGAGTTACCTATTTCAAACTGAAGAACACCAAGCAAAAGGGTTTAGCTGGGGAAATGGCTTGTTGAGCATTCCGGAGGATGTTGAGTGTAAGGCCTCCCGAGAGAAAAGAGAAACCCGACCGAGTACTGTAAAAGTAGGTCACTGCTTCAATAGCTGGCAGCATGCCCATCTTGTTTCTGACTCTAGTGTCACAAAAAAAGGAACTGCCCAATCTTAGAATAGGTGCTCCACCACCAGCTGGCCACCTCAGCCTGGCCTTCCAGCTGGCATTCTAGAAGCAGCACACAGGCCAGGGCACTGTGGAACTCTGCAAGCCTTTGTCACTGATGACATGAAATAGCAGAGTTAGGGAGGTTTTCTATTTTGATTTGGACAAGCTGGGAGGGAGTTCAAGGATGTCCTGTGAGTATTTCCTCAAACTTATTAGCAGGGTTTAATGAGTAGAGTTCAACTAGATCACTGCTGTATGTGCAGGCAGCCTTGGCTGCTAAGGCATCAAAATTCTGGCTCTGTCGGGGGTTAGGGGAAAGCTGTGTTTTTCCCAAAGAGGGAGGAAAAGCTAAGAATTACTGATGGAGAATACCAAATACCAGTAGGCTATAAATAATGAACTTTTTTTTTTTTTTTAGAAACTTACATAATGCTATTAATCGTTGTTTACTGTGAAAAACACATGACAAAAAACCTGTGTAACTTTGTTGGTTTACCTAAGTTTATATTTAATCAATCAAAGCAGCAATGCAAGTACAGTCAAGTGTGCCTATAATCCCAACTCTTGGGAGACTGAAGCAAGAGGATTGTTACAAGTTTAAAGGCTAAGAGTGAAATCTTGTCTCACAATAAAACAATAAAGGCAAGATTTGAAAAGCATCAAAATATACAGGCAAGTCGTTATTTTGCAAAATTGTCAAGACACCCAGACTGACTGTGCCTTACAAAGGTAGAGCCCTCAAGTTCCCAGGCTCCTTTTTAATGGTCAGAGCCACTGATATATTAAAAATGAAAGGTTATATATCTACCAAACACCGTATTATTCCAAGTTGCAAGTAAGAAACCTGATTTAAGATGACTCACAATAAAGGAGGGTTCTGACACACATGTGAAACAAAGTTCAGTGTAGGGTGGCTTAAGTTTGACTTAGGCATTCTGTGATTTAAAACAAAGGTTTCTACTTTGTTAGTCTATCCTAAGGATGGCTTTCCTAATCAAGGGTAACAACAGTCCCAGGCTTCAATTCCCCTCACATCTAGGTCAGAAGCAAGGTTGAGTTGAGAGTAGGGCTGCTATAAGACTGAGGACTGTTTTTTGATGATGTTGTTTTTGTTTTGTTTGTTGTTGTTTTTTTCCTCCCAAGCTCCTTACAAACTTTCTGGGGTTTCTGGGTTATATTCAGCCCTGAACTTTCCACTGGCGCTACAGCCACTGGATTCATCCTGGGGTAACATGTGGGCTTACATGGCTTAGTTAAGTAATCAAGACCCAAGGTCTCAGAAGGAGACCAGTCCTTTTAGTATGAGAAGGAAAACAAACATGATTTGCTGATACAGAGAGGGAGGAGGGACCTGGTGAAAAAGACAAGTACAGAGTTATCCCTTCATCTGATACGTAATTTGACCCTCAAAGTTCTAATATTGAGAGAAATGTACTTTGAGTGGTACTGTTTCATTAGTTAATAATCATAAATACTTATGCCTGTCCAGAGGCAGAAGCATGCCCTGGAGCTCTGTGCAAGGAAACCAGGCAAGGGTACAGTAAAATGCATGCAAGGGCCATACTTATATTACTCTCCTGAAGGCAAGACACAGACAGTAAGTCATCATCTTATCAACTAGCGTTGTTACAGTAGCTGGCTCAGTAGTTGTGGTCAGATCCTTTCCCTTCAAATGATCTCACTTAGAAATGGTAAGGTAAGGCCTGGCACATCTTAGACTCTTTCTTTAAGAACAAGATTTCAGAAAATAAGCTCAAAATGATTTCTAAATTGTTTCAAACTTACAAAGGTAGAGCCCTCAAGTTCCAAGTTATTTCAGACAATCCTCTCCATGTGTACTTGTGTGTGTGTGTGTGTGTGTGTGTGTGTGTGTGTGTGTGCACTCAGCAAGATACACAGACAACAGTAACTAGATGGTCTCCATTTCCACCAAAGACAGAATATTGAAAAGTACTTAAGCTGCAACATAAAAAAAAAAAAAAGTTGTCTAGATTAACAAACAACCTGACAGTTAAGAACTAGAATACAGTGAAACAGACCCAGGGAGTGTAGGGTATAGCATTTCTGAACCCCTTTATTAGGCTGGAAAGCAGCAAAAGAGAAGGGTGTGTTCAGGCAGTCCTTTGTTGAGAGCCAATTCTCTCAACTGGCTACTCTTCAAAACTTCTAACAAACAACCATAAGAAACAAAAAAGAAGGTATAAACATTGAAGCACAGCACCCTCTGGTGTACATAACTGTCCTTAAATCAAGGAACATTCTTGAAATTGTACTTCTCAATATCTGAGATCCAAATCAGGGCAAAACTTAGACAAATGTACAAAGTTACTATTAGATTCATTTACCACCATATCTTCTATTATCAACCATACACTATGCACTCCCTTTGGGAAAAGCGCACGCGTGCGCTTGTGCACTCAGGTAGATACAGGAAGAATTCAAAGCTAACAGAGTGCCTGTCTTCAAACAGTACAGCCACTACCATCACCATTCACTAAACAAAGTCACTGTAAGCCCTCACCAACTTCCTTACATTTGTTTTCTCACTTGTTTTGAGCCTTACAATATAATGCTATGAATTAAATATCAACACAACTTTACATAGTGGTATACTAAAGCCTCAAAAGCTAAGTAACTTGACTTAGGTCACACAAGCAAGAAGCAACAACTGGAAGTCAAAGCCAGGTATCTCAGGTTCCAATGCTTATATATTTAAATCACAGCACAGCACTTCTGGTGGGCAAGAAGAAAAACACAAAAATCCTGTAAGAATGAATAGTACACGAAAACATACTTTAGTGCACAGATAAGTCCTGAGATAATAATGTCTTTTTGAGGAGTCAAAGAAGCAAATAGGCTAAGGAAGTGCTCTATGTCCTTCTAGTAGCTATGTGACCTCTGCTGATGCTAATGCCTAAACATCAGACATATTAGTCTCTGACCTCTGACCCTTCTTTAGATATGATAAGTTGAAGATCAATATTTCATATGCCTTAAGGCCTTTGCTCTCTTTAATAAACGAGTCAGCTCTTTCTCTGACATGCACAGAGTTCCTCTCTGTTCTATAGGTATGACCACACCCAATGGGATTGACTTTGAAATTTTCTGAACAAATATTAGATGGGATTTGAATGTTATAGCTCTTTCCCTGAGAGTATATATGAAAATGGCTTTTGACTATGTTGTCAATTGTCACTAGCATGCTAATGCTATGGGAAAAGATAACTTATCATAATAATTGTCTGAACAAAAGGTAATACTGTCTTGATCTGTATTATATGCTGGTCTCCATGTAACAGAAATTTGTGGGCAGTGTCCCTCTCATGCATCAGCTATTTTACAAAACAACTGTCTTCAACCTATTTCTGGTCATTGCAGACCTCCAAACCTTCAGGATATGTTTCTAGTGTCCTAGTATTCCAGGAAAGGAAGAAATGTTTCTATAAAAATGGGAAGCTGGGTGTAGTCACTTAGGCCTATAATACTAACACTCAGGAGACAGCACGATTGCTAGAGGCTCGAGATTGGCCTGGGCTGCATAAGATTCAGTCATAAAATAAAACACTAGTCATGTGAGATTGGGTGTCCTGTGCTTCCATGGAGTAAAGAAAATCATTAACACTTTTTAGTATTTCTATAGTAAAGGGATCACTGTCATTAGGAGGAATGTTAAGTGGCTATCTGGAATCAAGGCCACTACTATATAGACAAGAACAAACAATGACATTTTCTGTGTGTGCTACCTACCTACTATCCCAGCCACATCTGGAATCCTGGCTTCATTTTCCAATTTTAAAATACATTTAAATGTGACAGGTTCTCTGCTGATATCTTCTCATAGTCTGAATCTCAGGAAGCCAACCTTGTCTGTCTTACCTATATAGAACCTGAAGGTCAGGGAAGGCATGAGCTATGAGTCCTTTGCTCACTTTTCAATTGGCTCCTTACTCTTCTAATGCCAAAGTTTAAGCCCTTGAAATATTTTTGTTTATATATGAAAATTATGTAACAATAGCATATTGGATTTGATAAATTATGATTCCCATTCCAAACAAGCTATTACTCTACTCTCAAAAGAATAAGTCATTGGGGTTTATCAAAACAACATGGAGATGGGCTACAATGAACTGACACTGCAGATAGGAACCTAAGGGAGGATCCACTCTTGATTGGGAATGGAATGAAGGAAGACTTGAGAGAGGTGAAGTCATCCAGGGAAAGGAGCAGCTGCTGAGATTAGCAAAACTCCTTAGTGTCACAGAGGTAGGCAGGGCAGTATCAGACCCTGAGTCAGGGCTCTTAACCTTGCACTAACAAGAATTTGTAACAGGAAGCTCTACATTTGGGAATGGGGTGCTGTCCTGTATACTGTAGGGTGTGTCACTATATCCTTGAACTTTACCCACTAGAAACCTGTAGCTTTCCATAATACCCAGGAAGTGACAACCAGTCAAGATTTGAGACTCTTCCAAATGGCCCTAAGTGCATGGTTATCTCTTTAGGTAAAGATATAATAAGAGAAGGGTGGCTGGATGAGGGTGGTCTGGGCAGGTGCGGAGGTAAGGAGAGGCCTAGAGCCAGAGGAAAGGAGCTGCTGCAAAGGACTCTCTCCCAAGTGCCTCAGATGTGGACTCTGACAAGACGAAGTACATACACAGCCAGTGAGAACCCATGATGGGGCTTGGTAGAAAAAAACCAGCCTAAGACCTATATAAGACAAGAACAAGCTCTAGAACTGGGCAGCTTGGCAAGGTCAAAGACTCCTTTTTCTCTTTTGAGAAAAAAGACATGCTGCAAGAAAGTCAAGAATCTGGCACTCTCGCCTATTTGGGAGATTTGAATGGACCTGGATTAGGAGAAATTCTGATATGCTTTTGAGACCAATCCACCCTTATTTTCTCAAGCCTTTCCCTTGCATCCCATCCTTGGCCTGCTGATTCCCAAGAACAGAAGAAAGAGAGTGGGGATACACATTCCTGGGAGACAGAAAGAAAAGAGGAAGAGGAAGGTGAAGATGAGAGAATTCTGAGGTACTGAATATATAGTGGAGTTCATGAATGGGATTGTATTTCTCAGCAAAATGAAAAAAGGCAGAACTGGGGTATAAAAGTTGAGCAAAGGAAAACGGAGAAGAAAGGAATATTTGCAAAATGCTCACTACACAGCAATGTGGGGAAGGCACATTACCTGCGTCACCATGTCTAGTGTTGACACTATCACGTAATACTCAAACATAGAACAGGCATTAACATGTTTTCATAGCGGAAGTACAAAGAAGCAAAGTTACAGATAAGGGAGCCCATGGTATGACCAGTGCCCCAGGCTTGGTTAGTGGATTTCTCCTTGCTGTGTCATCTCAGCTCTAGGACACCACAAGCTTTTTACTCTATGTGAGCTGGGACTGCTTGCTTACAGGTCTGTGTGTTCCAGTGAACTAGTGTCAGGCAGTAATTGGGACTCCTCATTTTCAGTGTCCTCTTATGTGCCAAGCCTAACAGCCATCAAGGAAGCAAGTGACAAAGGACCACAGAGGTCTAGCTGTCTGGATTTATAGCAGTACTAACAAGCACACTCAGTTACATAACTGCCTCTCCTGCTATGCCATCATCCGCTAGAAGAAAGCAGGTCTGGCTTTCCTCTCCTGAGCTGTATATAATCCAGACTTTGAACAGGGGACTGTACTACAGCTACAGCTCTACTAAGTATTAAAATTTCCCCTAAAGACCTAGCATTTTTACCAGTGATGGTACACAATAATACAGGCTGAGTATTAAGATACTTAAGTTTAGATACTTTACTCAGATTGTCTATCTTCACAACATTCATTATCTCTTGCTCCCCTGGAGGAACATGCAAAGGAATCTGAGAACTGGGATGCTAAGAAGACAGTTGTTATAAGTACAGTCTTGATGCTAAACTATGAGCATCCAGTCCCAAATGGATATGGATTTTACTCTGGTACTCAACAGAAAGTAGTTAACCTAGGAGCCACATTTGCCTTTAATGTCTAGCTCCTAGGAGCTAACCCTGGTATACATGTTGTCATGACTGAAGGATGAATGAAATAAATAGAAAACAATTAATTTGTCTTGGGGTTGACTAAAGCTGCACTCTGTATAATAATCCAAATTTTACATAGTTACCTGAAAATGTGTCTTTCTGAACCATCTTAGAGTATACACTTATCAAAAGGTGATTCCCTGCTAATGTTCACGTTAGTCCTAAATGGTTCTTTAGTTTCTGAAGGCCAAAGTTTGTTGTTCTCTTATAAACTGTTATAAATACACTGAACACTGAAACTTGCATGTTTTAGGGATGGTGAGATGGGTCAGTGGTACTTGACACCAAGCCTGATGACTTGAGTCTGATAACTAAAAGCCACATGGCAGAAGGATAAAAACAACCTATGGAAAGTGGTTTGCTGACCTCCACAGTTACTGTGGCACACATGATCATATAAACAACAAAATTATAATAATATTAAATTCAACCAATCAATCAATCAGTAATTTTTAAAGTTATTTACACTCATGCTTTGCCAGTTTGATCGGGCCTTTTCCCAAAGCAGTTCTTACACAAGATGAGATTTTAAGAGATAAAATCATGTCTATGTTCAGACTTTCAAAATGTTACTTGTATTAGCATTAGTACTTGTATCTAAGTATTAGTACATGATTATTTGTAGGTATAAACTCTTAGAAAGAATTATACATGGCTGGACATCGTGAAGCAAGCCTGTAAGCACAGCACTAAGGAAGTGGAAACAGAGGCAGGAGAATCACTGCAAGTTTGAGGCCAGCCTGGTCAATATAGGAAGTTCTAGGTCAGTCAGGAACAGAGCTCTGTCTCAGCTACATAAATAAATGCACGAAAAAGAATATATATACATTTTGAGGTTTGTTCAACACTTGGTTGCTCAGCTGCATTAAGTCCTATCCAAGAGTGGGCATGCCATTATGTTTGAAGACAGATAAACTGGGTTCCAACTCTGACTCGGCTGCTATTTAGGTTTGGGGAAACACTGAATCTCCCAAACCTCAGCTTTCTCTGATACAATATCTGAGTTAAATATCTCTGAGTCCATTACATTGGACATGATGGTGTATATAAGTCTTTGACAGCAAGTTGAGAGTTCAGGAGACTTCTTGCCTCCTGCCTCCTTTCTCCACAAAGGTCACCCCTGAGCAATGTCCTCTCCTTATCTGCTGCAAAGACTTCAGTGACCTACACTACCTGCACCTGTACTCCCCATATGGTCTTCTTTTTTTTTTTTTTCATTTTTTATTGGATATTTTATTTACATTTCAGATGCCATCCCCTCCCCCCACCCAGAAAACCCCTATCCCATGCCCCCTTTTCCTTTTTGCATTTATACACTTTTTAAAGAAGTTAATCAAAGGCTTTATAATTTTGGTAATGCTCAATCAGAAGTGTAACCCAATACCCAACCTAGATATATCAACTATCTTTGACTGGTGGAGACACGTGAACATCTGCCTCCCTGTCTCCCCCCTTTTTCTTTTTCTTTCTCTCATCACCTAGCTTCTCCTCTCCTTCTCTTCCTCTCCTTACTCCTTCTCTTTCTCTCAGTACTCCTCCCACTTTAGCTCCTCCTACATATCACCCTTCCCATATGGTCTTCTAAGTCACAAGATATCTGCCTTTCCAGAACACAGATGACTGTCTCTACTGACTCCAAGCAGAAACCAATTTAGCCTGGCATCATGACCCTTCCTTAGTTTGGTTCAACCTGCCTTTTCTACACTCAACATACTTTTTCTCACCCAGTTCTGCCCACGCCAATCCCTGGTTTCTGGAATATCTACAGCCCTACTGCCTACAGGAGACATTCTAGGCTGTTTCATGCCATGGCTGAGATGTATAGTGTACAGTCCCTATCAGCTCGTTTCACTCCCTTCCTCACTCTTATGTTAGATCCAAGTGTAATTCTACTAGTACCTAAAATCCTAGAGTGTCCCATTATTCCAAAACTTTAAAGCTACTATTTTCCCAGAAACTTTTTTTTTTTTTTTAAAGAAAGAAAGCTTCGTGAGTATACTGCAGGGTAAGCTGAGCAGCAACAATAGCAGTCTTAGACCTTTCCATCTGGCAAGCTCCTAAACAATCTCCTAACAATCCTAAACAGCATTGATCAAAAAGCTAAGAAAAGCCCCTAGAAATGTCCTCATTTCTATCACTCACCCTGACAAATACTTTGATTTGTGTGTTTTCTATTATTACACCTGCCTCACAATTGTGTAAAATGTTTCATGTTTTCTTCTAATTCACTGGCTGCCATCAGTACCTTCTTTAGAGGGTGGGCCAGCACTCAGCATTCTCAATCAGTAAGATTGAGAATCAGTAAGCATTCTCAATCTGTATGCAGAGCAGAAACTGCTCCCACCCTGATGAGCAGATCATATAAAGTATACATCTTCATGCCCAAGCAGTCTCAGGGGACAATGGAACAGCAGAAAAGAATTCCACTATACTCCCGTTTGAATAGTTAAAATGTTCATGCCCACCAGAGCACAGGAAGCAAACCCTTTTCGTGTGGTCACAACTCACTCTAAAAGTCAATTATATTTACCTAAAGTCAGTGGAACTCAAAAGCATATTTCTCTCCCCCAAAGCTCATTCTTTTGAGAGTCCCTTGCTTTGTGGAATGAACATGGGCAATCATCTTTGCAGGTCCTGCTGATGCCAGTTTACGGCTGTGTTTTTCTGCTCACTGAACTGGCTCATTCCTTCAAGAGAACAAACTGTTCTGCACTGAAGCAGGAATTGGCTGGGTTCTAACAAAAAGATCCCCCCCCCCCCAGTGTTTTTTGCAAAAGACCCAAGTCAATTTATAGCCAAGTAACAAAAGGTCAGAAAGGTTAGTTAAGCAATGAGCGTAATTCCTGTGTGTCACAGCCAATAAAGGAAATGGGTGGGAATAAATAGTATGCAATTTTAACCTGAAATCATTTGTGCAAAATTACTATTGTAAACTACATAAAACAGTCTCTGGCTTCCAATGTTAGGAATTATTCTGATTTTTCAAAGGCAAATTTACTGTGGAAGAACTGAGGTGACCCCAAGTCTTGTTTGCAAGAAAAGAATGTCAAAAACTCATATATAACAATATTTTTCGGTGCATAAATTTAAATACATAAAAATTAAATATCTTACAGTTAACTGATGGGTACAATTTACACAGTTGAATTCAAAATAAAATTCCTGTCAACAGGGATTTGGCATTGATGAAAAAGCTAAGGAAAGTTCCTACAAAACTACAGTTTATTTGTCTTAGCTGTGCTAGAGGTATGAAAATGTACTGTATTATTCAGCAAGGAAGGAGCTGCCTTTTAAAAGCAGACATGAAAAACACATCAAGAGCCAGGCAAGGGAAAGAGATAAGAAACAGCCTCTCATGGATCTGTTTGGTAAGAAAGCTTTTCAGACCCCAAGGCTGTAGAAAGCCTCCCCCAGAAGTCCCTCATTCACTTTAGGAAGTTTAAAGTTGTAACTGTTGAAAACAATTGTATTATCCACAAGGTAAGTGACTAAACAGAACAGTGAGTGCCATGAGCTGGACAACATGGATAAGCCTGTGAGTTCACTTCTCACCTACCTATCTGTAAGTACAATGGGAGAAACACAAGAGGCAATCAGGATGTTGGAAAGACAGAGAGGAAAGAAAACGAATGATTTAACAACCCAGGAACAGCATACAGCTGGGCATGTTATAATACCCCTCCATCACACAACAGAAAAAGGTAGCAGGTTCAGTGTTTCCCAATCCCCAACCTAGCAACAGAAGGCAGCCGAATAGGAGCTCTATCGACAATACCAGGACAGCTGCCAACACCAACTAGCAGAATACCTCATGTCCAGCTGAAAATAAACCAGTCTAGGGAAATAGGCTCACTTTCTCTACAGAGCCCCCAGAAGTCCCCTTCATCCCAGTGAGACAGAGACTTCCTCTCCTTACACACAGGCACCAGCAGCATGGCCTGGGAAAATTTATTACTTAATATTCTATCAATAAGGCCCAGCAGGATTCTCCAGCAGTACCACTGGAACTAAGCAAACCAAAGAGTTTACAATCTACTGGGACTGCTAAACATGGTGACTCAACAGCAAATTAAATAAGACTCAGATTCTCCCAGTGCTATAGAAACACTGTTCAAAACAGTGAAAATTACTGGTCATAACCAGAACCAGAAAAATCACAACCTGAATGAGAAAATACAGTTAACTGATGCCAAAACAGCCTTCAGAAAAACATTTTAGCAAGCAATACAAGGGCCCTCTTCTTCATAACGGGATCTCCCATAAGTTCTCTGACCTTCATATATGTGCTGCGGCATGTTCAGCTGTCCCTATAAATAAACTTAGTATTTAAAATCCCATGAACAAACACTGACTTCTATTTCATGACATACATATACGTACCTAGGAGAGGGATACATCAAAAACACAATGGGTAAATGGTTGGAAAACAGGGAGTAGGAAGTACATAAAAAGAAATATTAATGGGTGAGACAGTAGTAGATTATGGTTTCTCACCATTATATTCTTCTTTACAGTAACTTTGAAAGTTTTAATAGTAAAATGTTAGAAGATATCATACTAAAACAAAAGGAAGACACTGAGTACATCTTTCCCTCTTCTTACACCCTTTTCCTGTAGTTTTCATTCATTCCTCATTCATCTATTAAATCTTACTAGGCCACACTGTAATGTTGCCTATCACAAGATGTTCAACTCTGAACTTTAGTTTCCTTACCTACAGAACAGAACAACTGTGTGTGCCTCATGGGCTTTGTGAGGATGGGTGAAGTAATCTATAACACAACCTAGTGCCTGCCACATACGCAACATTCCATAAACACTGTTGAGGTTTGGTCTGCTGCTATGTATTGTAATACAAAAAACTGGCCTCCCCCAGGTCTGGTTGCCCACCAGGGATGAGAAAATCTTCACATACACCAAGTTATGCTATGTTACCTTGTTCCTTAATTTTATATTCTTGGTTGAATAAAGATGCCTACAGCCTACAGCTTGGCAGAAGAGAGGTAGGCAGGATTTTGGTTTCTGGGCTTGGGGTCTGAGGCAGGACCACACACAAGGGGAAGAGAGAGAAAAGGTGGAGAAAAGAGAAGAAGCCATGGGGTAAACAATTGTGAGAACTGGCTATGAAGGATGGTCAGTCTGAGTGGCCCAGGAAGAATATGGTAAATTTTATCTCAGGGTTATTAGCAGGGCAGTAGACATAATAGCATAGCAGGTAGATACCTGCCCAACTCTAGTGCTGATTAAAGCTTATAATAAATATAAAAGTAAGTTTTATATGTTTTATCTGGAAACTGAACGATCAAAGGCAATAGAAACACCCAATTGAGATTTTAAATTATTACAACAAAATACTAGCTTTTTGTATGTCAATATGTCACACAATGTAAGGCATGGGTACTACCACAAACATTCCAAGTAGTGCTTAAAAGTTATGTATGCTGACTTCTTGCCTGGTTTACAATTCCAACTTTACTATTACCTTTGTGGTTTTAGGCAACATCTTTAATCTTTCTATGCTTCATTTCCTCATCTGTGAAAGAAGAATAATGCTATGTTACTCTCACAGCATTATTATGACAAATAAAAATAAAGGTACAGTGTTCAGATAATGAATAGAACATTAAACACTGATGTTAAGAACTTAGCTATTCTGGGCACCAGATGACAGAAAGATGAAGACACACAGCTGTCACCTTAGGGAGTTGGTAATTCATGATCATGATGATCATGCCAGTAGTTGTGGTCATCACCTGTCAGCTGATGGAGTGTGTTTCAGGAGAGACACTACACTGGGTTTGGAAAACACAAGGGAGAGAATGATGAGGTACAGAAGACCAGAGTCAGGCATGATGGCACACACCTACAATCCTAGCACTTGGGAGGCAGTGGCATGAGTTCAAGGCCAGCCTAGGCTATACAGTGAGTTTGAGGTCAATGTTAGCTACACGAAACTATGTTTCAGAAACCCCAAGAGGAGAAAAGAGTGAAATGTACCAAACAGCACTTCACAGAGAGGATGGTGGCTGAAGAACCAGGATGTGCAGGATGGCCTAGCATTGGCTGTTAAGAGACTAACAAGGCAGGGTAAGCTGTAAGATCCTCTGCTGAGAAGAGGAATGAATGGGTCAAAGCCACTGATGAACATAGACTTTGCCCTAAAAAAGCAACTAGAAAGAACAAGCACATTCATTCAAACATGCTACTCGACTGCAAACTATGTCAACCAGTAATGGATCCTTGATAGTTTTTCCTCCTGCTTCAGCTTCTGAATTGTGGGGTGCTGGGATTACAGGGTGGGCCTTCATTGCCTAGCTTAGACTATACCTTGAAAAAAATCCATTTTTTCCAACTCAAGTTATGAGGATATATCTCTACTAAATAAAAAGGTCAAAAGCCTCTGATAGAAGGGCCTTGGAAGAGGCTATTAGTGCTATGGAATCAGGTTAGATGGTACTACTCAAGTTGGTTCACTGCTTTGAGGTTACAGCTTGGAATAAGACCCAGGAGATTAAATTCAGGAAGAGAGAAATGTCCACACAGCAACAGAAAAAGTTGGCTCCCTCTGGATGCTGCCAGCTGGCCACACTGCCTTAGTAAACACATTTGCTAGGCCTTAGTAAACACATTTTGGATTGTCATATGCACTGAGAAAACCCACAAAGCCTTACCAAAATATCTTCAACATCATAGCCTGAGGGGAACAGTCAGCAAAAGGGCTGGTTTTATTATCAAAGGGACAAAATGTTGGCTCAAAATTACATAAATCAAAGTATACGTGAAAATATCTTTTCCACACTGCTGCAAGGAAGTTAAAACACTAGTTCATTTTAGTATTAAATAAAAGGCACACATTTATAGACATCAGAGTGATTTAGTGAAGGCACTTCTGAGTGAGATACATGAGCTGGCTGATGCAAGTTAGAAGGAACAGTTTCCTCGCCTGTGAGCCCCATGAAGGCAGGACTATGATGAGCATGCTTGCTGTATTATCAGGACCTAACATAGTGCTCACAAAACATCAACCTAACCAAGTATGTCTAGCTCAGCTTTGTTAGGTTCAGAAATTTAATTTTTTTCTTCAGTAAGAGATTAGAGTTCAGTAAGAGATTAGTTCAGTAAGAGATTAGTGAATTCACAACTGGGTAAGGAAGAAATAGCTAAACACCAACTAAACTGCAGAGATGAAGTAGACCCTGACTATGAGACTTTCTTAGAGTCTTGCTGGTATGTTACTCACCCAGAGCCTCTGGCAAACAGAATTCCGAGTTAGGCTGATGCCTCAGAAACAAATTCAAAGCTCCTTAAGGTCTTTAACTTGCATATCTAACATGCTAACTTTACTGAAGCTGGAATGTCTGCCCTGGGCCTAACTTCCCTCTTCCCACAGATAACCAGATGTTCTTACAGAGCCCTCCCCTCCAAACCTAAGGTTCCATGCAGACTCCCAGTTTGCTTTCTCTTTAGACCACGATCTAAATATGATATAAACCTCTGGCCTTTTCAGATTTTTCTATATATAGTGATTTAGTTTGGCTGTTTACTAATAACTAAGGAGGGACTTCATATGCTTCCAGAAGACACGTTCTTGGGATATGCACCAGTTTTCAAGTAATCTTTTTTATTTTATTTTTTTATTGGATATTTTATTTACATTTCAGATGTAATCCCCTTTCCCCATTTCCCCCCTACCCAGAAACCCCCATCCCACCCCCCCCTCCTCCTGCTTCTATGAGGATATGCCCCCACCTACCCTCCTACTCCCACCTCCCCATCCACAATTTCCCCACACTGGGTCGTCCAGCCTTCACTGGACCCAAGGACTTCCTCACCCACCTATGCCTGACACTGTCATCCTCCCCTACATATACAGCTGGAGCCATGGGTCCCTCCCTATGTGCTCCCAGGCTGGTGGTTTAGACCCTGGGAGCTCTGGTTGGTTGGTATTGTTGCTCTCCTCATGGGGCCGCAAACCCTTTCAGCTCCTTCAGTCTTCTCTCTCCCTCCTCCATTGGGAACCCTGTGATCAGTTCAATGGTTAACTGTGAGCTTCTACCTCTATATATTTCAGGCTCTGGCAGATCTCTAAGGAGACAGCTATATCAGGCTCCTGTCAGCATGCACTTCCTGGCATCCACATCAGTGTATACCTTTGGTGAATGCACAAGGGATAGATACCCAGGTGGAGCAGTCTCTGGACGGCCCCTCCTTCAGTTTCTGTCCCACAATATCAGCAGCAAACACAATAATATTCAGAGAATTCCAGGGATCTAAAGATCTTGGGACCCATAATTTCATGTAAGTGTGGTTTGGAATTTTTTCCCATTTAAATGCAGTATTTTTTTTTTTTTTTTTGAGATAGGGTTTCTCTATGTTACAGAGCCCTGGCAGTCCTAGACTCACTTTGCAGACAAGGCTGGCCTCAAACACAGAGAAATCTGCCTGCCTCTGCCTCACAAGTGCTGGAATTGAAGGCACGTACCACCACACCCGACACAAGTACAGTGTCTTACAATGACTAAGTTTATGATCACTTTGCTCTATAAAATATTCAGAGATACTTCCCATGGGCATGGCTTTTCATTTCTATATCCCTTTAGAGGGTCTATAAAATTAGATGTATTAGAAAATGAGCCTAGATACAAGACCATGGAAAGTTACTGGCAGAATCTAGCCACAGTCACTCACAAAGATTCAATTCTAAACTTTCTTTCATATTTTTATGCCAGTTTCTACCAAAGACCAAACAGTTCTTCTAACTTCATAATAGATTTTCACTTAAAGAAGACAAAGATACAGATATTTATAAGGAATTTTGTACAGGATTAAAAAAAACTCTTAATAAAATTTCATTCCTGATATAGCACCAATGTTAGCATCTTACATAACATAGTGTATTTACCAGAACTCGGGCACTAACATTGGCATAACACTAAACTAAAGCCATATTCAAATGACACAGCTTTTCCTGCCAATAAGCTTTTTTTTTTGTCCAAGACTCCTTCCCAGAATCCCAAAATATTTAGTTATTTCTCTTTAGTATGCTGAAGTATCTACAACTTCATTATTTCCTTGTTGTCCATATTCTTGACATTAAAAACTTATTTATCAGTTATTTTGTTGACTATTTCCTTGATTTAGAGGTACCTTCTTGTTTCCTTACTATTATACTACTATTACAATTACTCAATTTGGGCAAAATCCATAGCAATGATACTAGATTTGTCTTACTCTATATCATGGGATGGATTATTTGACATATTACTGATAAAAAATTGTTCACTTGGTCAAACTAATTTCTACTCTATACATTGGCTAACTCTTACTTATATGTTGAGGTAGCTGATTTGAAATTATAAAAATGCTGCTAGAGTTCTTTACAGGACTGTTTCTCCCTCACTGACAAACTTGCTCACTCTCCTTAAAACTAAGTTATGAACTAATAAGATGGCTCAGTGAGTAAAAGCACTCTTAACACACACTTGTATTGATAAATCCACAAACAAGCAGGAAGAGAGAACCAACTCCACAAAGTTGTCCTCTGATCTGATGGCCACATATACACTGTGCCACATATGCACACACACACAGGTGCTTTGTATGTACACACACACACACACACACGCATGCAAGTAATTTTTTTTAAATTGAGCCCCTGAGTGATTCACTGATAAGATTTCTCCTCACTACTTTCATTATAAAAGCAGCACTTTTGCTATTACTTTATATCAATTTGTATATAATTTTGAGTAGTTTTGAGATAGGGTCTCTCTATGTTGCCTGGCTGTCTCCTAGAACTCAGAGAGATCTGAGGCATGTGTTACCATGCCTAGAAAAAAAATATATATATATATATATTCTTTTATATATTTAAATATTTATTTACTTGGGAAGGAATATATCACATGCCAAAGTACACATACATGCCAGAGGACAAATAGTCAGAGTTGTTTTATTCTTTTATAATAAGAAGAAAACATTGTGGTACTCTCAGAATCCTCCTTCAGAGACTAGCATGGTAGACTGATATGCATTCCACTTTAACTTTTCTTTTAGTCACATTGGAGTCAGGGACTATGGGCTTCCAACTAAGTTCCACCATGGATTTCAGACAATTTATTTCATTTTGTCAGCTCACAATCTTTCCTTTTTTGGCTGTGGGGTAGGGATATTGACTTTTTTGAATTTGATCTAGGTGATCTAGGAAAATGTCAACTAATGCATATATATATATGCACACATATAAAACATATTTTGCATACAACAGTAGGGGTTCAAAGTCTTAAAACTCTTGTACTTATTACCTTTAATCCACAATTTCATGTTTAGTCATCTACCCTATATAATACTTGTACATCCAAACATGTAAGAAAATGTTTTATATGATATTAGCAAAACAAAACATCATGAATAGGATAAGCATCTACCAAGGGAACCAACTAGATAAATAATGATCATACTACAATATAGCATACTATATAGTCAGTGAAACAGACACAAGTGCATGTACACAGAAAGATACTATACTATTGGACACATGATACACTATTAAATGAAAATTAGGGTTTCAAGACTATGTGATTGCATTTTTGGTAGGATGAAGATGGGATAAAGACAGATATAGGAAAAGGAAGAGAGACAATAGATAAAATGAACAAGAAAGGTGAGAAAATTATATCAAAATACATAGAGAAAATCTACAGTTTCATAATAAATCCAACATTAATGAAGAATTATCAGATTAATTTTGTTGTTTGGTTGGTCTATAACTATCCTATTATTTCAAACTTTTTACAAAGGTACATTAGTTATTTTAAGAAACAAAGTAAAAATAAAGAACTTTGTCAAAGACAACTCTAAATCAATATAGACTTAAGGTTTTCTCCATGAAAAAACAAACAACTAAATGATAAAAGAACAACCAAATGAACATGGATTGGCCCAGAGTAGAATGATAGCTCAAAATAAACATGGTACAAAACCAAACATTTAATGAGAAAAACTGAATGAGTCTTTCAATGGATACAAACAGATCATTTGCTAATATTCATTCCTAATGAAAATACTAAGACCAAAGGAATTTGTGGATTTAAGATGTGAGCTCTCTCAGCTGTTCCTGCTACCATGTCTTTGCTCCACCATCATGGACTCTACTCCTCTGAACCATAAGCCCAAACAAACATTTTCTTTTTATGAGCTGCTTGGTTATGTGTTTTATCATAGCAATGAAAAGTAAGGCAACAACCATCTTGAATAGTTTAAAAATTCTGGCTAATAAAATAAAAAGACTAAAATAACATCAACATACACATTTTATGGGCAGTTAAAAATAGTATTAATTACTTTTCTTGTCATTATGCAACAATGGGTGACACAAGGTACTTCAGTTTATTTATTTTGGCTTGGAGTTTGAGAACATATAATTCATGACAGGGAAACATGGCAGCAGGAGCAAGAAGTGGTTTTGTGTTCATAGTCAGGAAAAGTAGAGAGATAAATACTGGTGGTCAGCTCACTTACTCTCCCCTGACCCTTTTATTCATTGTAGAGTCCCATTCCAAGGGACAGTGCTACCCACATTCGGAGTGGGTCTTCCCTCTCTAGTTAATCAGAAATAACCTCACACATACCCACACACAGAGGTATATTTCTTAGGTGCTTCCAAACCCAGTCAAGTTGACAATAAAGATTACCCATCTCCTAAAGTGTTGTTTGTAAATGAAAAAGCTTGAAGTGGGTTTTTTTTTTTTAATTTGGAAGAGCTACCCTGGAGGATGGAAATAATTTTATGGTTTGTTAGAGAAGATCAATTGAACACTGAATTCCTGATAGTATAAAAGAACACTACCTGATTGCGTAATTTTCATCATCAAGTAAAGGAGCCAACAGTCTGTGAAATATTGCTTGTTTGTATTGATCAGATAATAATCAAGAAGAGATCATGTCTCCTACTTCTTCCCACCTTAGAATGCTAAGTTATTCATGGTATAGCATATGACATGCTACACATCATTCGCTCTGAACAGTTTACATATAGTACATCTTTTAACCCTTAACACAACCTCTGGTAGTCAATACTATTATTGTCTCAAAGCTGACAGATGAACAAATTAAGACACTATTAAGGAAATAGTAACTTGACTTTGGGTCATAGCCAAGATTTCAACCCAGGCAGCCTGCTTTAGAGTTTGGCTCTTAGCGCTTAGTTTTTTAGCTCTTAGTTTTTTCTCTTAGTTGTTAGAGAACTGTTTCATAGAGGAGAGTCATAAACGGTGAATTAGAGTTCTGGAGAAAACTGAGCTGAACAAGACTGAAATGGCAGAAGGAAATGACTTCCAGAGTAGAAATAACTGAGAAGAAACAAAAGAAGCCCCCAGGGTCTCATGAATAAATAGCAATCAAAAGAGTCACTACAGAGTGTCTAAAGTCTAGAAACATCTAAAAACATAATGTAGAAAAAAAACAGAACAAACCAAAAAAAAAAAAAAAAAAAACCTTTCAAGTAAACAAGTTAAACAAGCAGATGGCACAAAGGAGATTAAAGCCCTTGTTTTTATAATATCTAAAGTCTAAAGACAAGACAATCTAAGAGCTATAGGTCTCAAAGGTTTAAAAACTTGAGCAAATCAGAATACCTCATATGTGAATAATACATGAACAAGCTGCCATGTGAACAATTAACTATGAAGCCACAGACCCCAAACTAGGTGTCATTCTCATTTCTATGACACAAAGCTGCTCCCTGGGCCTCACTGAATTCAGGACAGGCTGGCTGGGTGTTCTATAGGAACTGAGCATGCAGGCAAAGCTTTTAGTTTTTTGAGAACTCAGAGGTTTAATGTGCCCTACTCTACTCATCTCTGAGTATGTGCCCCTGCTAACGTAACCACTGCCCCTTGTAGGCAATCATCTTGTCTACACTACTTTTTTGCTTCTAGCAGAAAAGCACAGACTTGGCATTAGGTATTGGCTTGCAATCCCACTGCTTGCCCAGCTTGCCTTGGAGCCTTAGTTTCCTGGCTCACAAGGCAGAGTAATAATTTCCATGCACAGGGCTGTTGAGGAGATCAAGAAAGCCATCTGAAGAGACTTAGCCACTGTATGCTGGACATTAAAATGCTCATTATATTTTGATTTCCTGTACATAGAATTTGGCCTTTCCCAAGAGCCCGTTTTATTTCCTGCCTACATGTTCTACTTGGAGGGGCTTATATCCATTGTTTGGAAGTTACATTCTCCTCAGTGAAAATGAGTAAAACAGCCTTGACTGGCCCATTTTAACATCTAGGTGTTTCCCTAAACATCATCAAGTTCTAAAGTAGATTCACTTTTGCCTATCTCCTAATTAGTTTCTGTCCTCCACTCATTCCCTCAATCTCAGTTGATCAACAGTTCTATCATTACTTTCTATAAGACCAATAAATAATAAGCCTTTGGTGACATCCTTTAATTCCCATACTGCACATACCAGTGTTTTTAGATTCTGCTTTGAACACTATATTCTCCATTCCCACAGTGGGCTCTTTTGCCAATAGCCTTCACTTCTCATCTGGAGACAGCTACAGTTGCTTAGTTGCCTTTCCTTCCTGTTGTCAGCGTCACAGAGGCTCCTTTCTAAGAATGAACTCATGCAGCACAGTTTCCCTCCCATAAGACTTCTGTGGTACAGCCTATAGAATGCAGACTTAAATTTGCTGGCTAGGCAACTCTTAGCTTACAGAATGTCTTTACCCACAAACAAAACAATTTGCTATTGTTGTTAGGTTTGTATCACATGCCACTACCTCAACCAGCCTGGTGAGCTTGAAGGTTCGACAGTGCTGTACTTACCTCTGTACATCCTGCCTGCACTCACTGTCTTCACTCACTGCCTATCAGTTGTAGACAAGGCCTCAGTGGTTATTAACTGAATAGATCAGAAATAAAAAGTGAATAGAAGAAACAACTAAAGCACAAAAGAATTGATACATTTTAGAGAATATGTGTGTATGTGTGATATAAAGGAAAAGAAAAAATAATTGGTAGACAAGAAAAAATGCAAGTAAGGATTAGAAAGATAAAATGTCAAGAAAGAGAGAAACTGAGTTCCTGAATATGGATGAATGATGCATCCCTGTTCCTGCTCTGATGAACATAAATAAATAAAGATACACTCATTTTTGCATTGACAGAATTCAAAAGATTGTTCACTTTAAAATTCATTTCAAGGCCAAAAGGAAACAAATATTCCTTGAAGAGGAACTAATATTAAAACTAATATTAAAATAAAGAAACAGATTCAGAAAACAGAAGAAAATGCAATAGCTATTCTAAAAACAGAAAGCATAAATTTCTACATAAGACATAAAATCTCCAAAAAAGGTTAAAACAAAGTAAAAACCAACAATAATCTGCTTGCAAGAGAAAAAGCTCTAAAGTATTAGGGAGCCTAGGAAACGTTCTAAAGTCACTACACAAAAAATTGTTATAGATTACCTAGAGAATAGAGAATGGAGAGATGGCTCAGCAATTAAGAGTGATGCGTGGTGCTCACTTACTGTTCCTGCACAAGACTTAAGTTTGGTTCTCAGCACCCATGATGGGCAGCTCACAACACGAGCACCATGGAGATCCAAATCCAACACCCTCTTCTGGCCTCCATGGGTACCAACACATAATACACTCATTCTTTAATATTCATATTCTCTCTCTAATAAAAATAAATCTTAAAAAAGAAACAGAACTGGCTTTAATCCCAGAACTCAGGAGAAAGCGGCAGGGAGCTGTCTGAGTTCAAAGACAACCTGGTAAACATGAATGAAAGAAAGAGAAAGAAAGAATGGATGAAAGAGAGACAACAAGCATCTCTTTCAGTATTACAAAAATAAATAAAAATTATACAACTAAAGAAACAACAAAAGAATTTCAAGGAACTTTAAAAAGGAAAAGAATTGCAAATTGTATTTTGTTTTGCCTTTTGTTTTTAAGACATGGTACTATTTATGTAGTGACGGCTAATCTCATACTGGAAATAATCCTCCTTCCTCTCAGAGTGCTGGTTATTACAGGTACATGTCATTGTGCCCAGTTCTATGAGACAGCACCACTTTGACAGGATTCACTGGGAGCTGGAGGACTGATGCCTCAGTTAGAAACTGGCTAAGGAACAGCTAGCTTTACAATAACCTTTTATATTTTAAAAAAGGTGGGCATGGTGGTACACACCTAAAATCCTAGCCCTTGGGAGGCAGAGGCAGGTGGTCTCTCACTTTGAGGCCAGCCTGGTCTACAAAGTGAGTTCTAGGACAACCAGTACTACACAGAGAAATCCTATCTTGAAAAAACAACAACAACAAAAAGTTTTCCTTTTATTTTCTAGGTTTTGTTTCTTTTTTCTTCATACACAAAACTCAATTTTATTTTCTATTGGTTATTTTTATTTACATTTCAAATGTTATCCCCCTTCCCAGTTTCCCCTCTACAAACCCCCTATTCCATATCCCCTCCCTGCTTCCTCTTCGAGGGTGCTCCACCACCTGCCCATTCATTCCCCAGCATTCCCCTATGCTGGGTCATCAAGCCTCCACAGGACCAAGGGGCTCCCCTCCCATTGGTTCCAGATAAGGCAATCCTCTGCTACATATCCAGCTGGAGCCATGGGTCCCACTATGTGTACTATTTAGTTGGTGGTTTAGTCCCTGGGAGCTCTAGGGAGTCTGGTTGGTTGATACTGTTCTTCCTATGAGGTTGCAAACCCTTTCAGCTCCTTCAGTCCTTGCCCTAACTCCTCCATTGGGGTCCCCACACTCAGTCTGATGTTTGGCTGCATGCATCCACGCATCTGTATTGGTCAGGCTCTGGTAGAACCTCTCAGGAGACATCTATATCAGGCTCCTGTCAGCAAGCACTTCTTAGCATCAGCAATAGAGTCTGGGTTTGGTGTCTGCAGATGGGATGGATCCTTAGGTGGGGCAGTCTCTGAATGGCCTTTCCTTCAGATTCTGCTCTACTCTTTGTCCCTGCATTTCCTTTCGACAGGAGGAATTCTGGATTATTACTTTTGAGGTGGGTGGGTAGCCCTATCCCTCAATCAGGGGCCGTGCCTATCCACTGGATATGGTGTCATTTTGATTTGCATTTCGCTGATGACTAAATATTTTGAACATGTAAGTGATTCTCAGCCATTCAAGATTCCTCAGTTGAGAATTAATCTGTTTAGCTCTGTACCCCACTTTTTAATAGGGCTATTTGGTTCTCTGGAGTCTAACTTCTTCAGTTCTTTGTATATTATGGATATTAGCCCTCTATCAGATGTAGGGTTGGTAGATTTTTTTCCCAATCTGTGGGTTGCCGCTTTGTCCTACTGACAATGTCCTTTGCCTTACAGAAGCTTTTCAGTTTTATGAGGTCCCATCTGTCAATTGTTGATCTTAGAGCCTGAGCCACTGGTGTTCTGTTCAAGAACTTTTCCCCTGTGCCCATGTGTTCAAGGTTTTTTTCCCCCCCACTTTCTCTTCTATTAGTTTTAGTGTATCTGGTTTTATGTGGAGGTCCTTGGTCCACTTGGACTTGAGCTTTGTACAAGGAGATAAAAATGGATCAATTTGCATTCTTCTACATGCTGACCTCCAGTTGAACCAGCACCATTTGTTGAAAATGCTCTTTTCCACTGGATGGTTTTGGCTTCTTTGTCAAAGATAAGTGACTATAGGCCTGTGGGTTCAATTTTGGCTCTTTAATTCTATTCCATTGATCTTCCTGCCTATCTCTGTACAAATACCATACAGTTTTTAATCACTATTGCGCTGTAGTACAGCTTGAGGTCAGTTCTGTTGATTCCCCTAGAAGTTCTTTTATTGTTGGGAATGGGTTTTGCTATCCTGGGTTTTTTCTCTGTGAAAATTTGAGTTGGAATTTTGATGGGGATTGCATTGAATCTATAGATCGCTTTTGGTAAGATGGCCATTTTTACCATGTTAATCATGCCAATCCATGAGCATGGGAGATCTTTCCATCTTCTGAGGTCTTCTTTGATTTCTTTCTTCAGAGATTTGAAGTTCTTGTCACATGGATCTTTCATTTGCTTGGTTAGAGTCACACCAAGACCTTTGTTTCAAAGCCAGCTATAGTGGCACACCTGTAATTTTAATACTCCTTAGAAGCTATGGTAGGAGAATTATACATTTAAGAGCAGCATGAGCTTTAAAGCAAAACTCTGACTCAAAGAAACAACCGCAAGGAAGTTTTTTATTGTTGCTGCTGCTATTACTAATATTTTGTTTTGTCAAGACAGGGTTTCTTTTTTTTAATTAATTATTTTATTTATTTATCTTCCAGCTGTAGCCACTCTCCCAGTCCCCCCGCCCCCACAGTTCCTTATTCCATTCCCCCTCCCTGTTGCCTCTGAGAGGGTGTTCTCCCTCTGCCACCAACCCCAGGGATCCTCCTTCTCTGAGGCCTCAAGAGACAGGGTTTCTGTGTATACCCCCGGCTGTCCTGGATCTTACTCTGTAGACCAATCTGGCTTCAAACTCAGAGATCTGCCTGTTTCTACCTGCCAAGTGCTGGGATTAAAAATGTGAATTACTGCCCAGTGAAAGATTAATATTTCAACTAGGAATATTTGTGAATAAACTAAAAGTGATTACTGGCAAATGTAATTACAAAAAAAAGATAAACATAAACTTGAGAAAATAGCACACAAAAAGAAACAAAAGTTTAAAGAGAGATACTTTCCATGCACTGTTAAGTGTGGATTAAAACCAACTAATGTGTAAGCATGTATGCTGGCATTTGGAGGTGCAGACCAAAGCTACATGAGACTTGTAGCCATGACACCATCACTACTACCAAAACCCTAATATGAAAAAAAAAAAGAATGTGTAACAGTAATAAAAACTAAAAATGGCTATCACACCTCAGACATTATAGACTTTGTACTGGATACAGCAAGAATTTTGTTAAAATATAGACATACTTCTTGTCCTTGGGAGAAGCATTCTTCTTACTTCATCGTCCTCTCCAAGGTTCCCTTCACTTTCTGTAGCCCTGTGGCATCTTTAAGGAGTCACTTGTTGCCTCT
The DNA here is from genome assembly GCF_011762505.2 of Arvicanthis niloticus. NCBI lineage: Eukaryota > Metazoa > Chordata > Mammalia > Rodentia > Muridae > Arvicanthis > Arvicanthis niloticus. The sequence goes on from NC_047659.1 coordinate 130,106,255, forward strand.
GTAGTTGCAATTCAGTCCTATAAAAGAAGCATAATTCCATCACCTAACAAGAAAAGAAAGCACATATCTAGCCTCATTAATCCTTCCTAATTGATTCTCAGAGCTCTGTACATATACCAGGTACACAGAGCCAAGTGAGGTCATCAAAATGTACACAGTGATTTACAGCAACTGCAAGTGCTGCTGGAGCACTGATGTGAGCTCTGCCCACTTAAAGCTGAGACTGGAGCATACCAACACAGGTCAGTGAGCTCAGCCATCAAATCAAGATGATTCATTAAAATTTCTTCATCTCCCACTCTAGTTAAGTAGTCTAGGTAGTCTGACAACAATAATTAGCTGATAAACATGTGGCCTTCAACTTGCAGGATGTACAACCTAAGGATGTGGTAATTTCTATGTTTTTCCTTTGAAGCCCCAGGTGCACGTGTGCAAACTCTCTCCTTCCCTCCGCCCTCACCCCCTTTCATATTCTTCGGTTCTAGGCCAAGCAACTATTTTTCTTTCTTCTCCTCTCTGATCCTTGCATCTACATCATCCCATTCTGCCCACGGACAATGTTAGGCAAATGGTAATTTATAGTGAATGAATAAAACAAAGTCTTTTAAACCAAAACCACCAAGCTTTATGAGGTCTTAAAATTACTGAGAAAGAACTTAAAAACATAATGCTCTGGAGTTCTATATTCCTTTACCAAAGCATTCTTCTTGGTCAAAATGTCAATTAGCAGCAAAATGGACCCAAAGTGAGTATGCTAGTAGAAGGGCTTGAAATTTCAGATATTCACACCTTTGCTACATTACAGAATGCAGGCTATGAACGACTATGAATACAAACAGGTTTGGCCCTCACAAACAAATCACTAACCAAAGTAGCTACAATTTATTACCAGCCTTCTTTTATCCTTAACATGCATTTATGCCTTTCTCACTGCATCAACTCTACACTAAGAGCTTCAGCTACATTAGCACATATAATCCTTACTGTGATCTTAGTATGTAACTTCTATTGTTCTAATTACCCAGATGATGACACAGAGAAATTCAGTAAATTATTCTAGCCATGCCATGTGTACTATGCTGCTTTTTACAGGCAATCAAATTTAATTTTAATTTTCCAGTACATTGAAGACTCATCCCTATTTTACTTTTGTTTCCCTGGGGTTTTCCTAATTTACAATTTATTAAAAATCTAATTTATAATTCTCCAACTTTTTCTTATTTTAAAAAATTATCTTATGAACAGAGGAAAAAGAAAATCTGGGGGCTAGAGAGATGGCTCAGTGGTTAAGAGCACTGCTAACTCTTTCAGAAGCTCCGGGTTCAGTTTCCAGTACCAACATGGCAGCTTACAGCCATCTGTAGGTCCAGTTCTAAGGGATCTTTTCCTGTAGGTACCAGGCACACATGTGGTGCACAGACATACATGCAAGAAAACAAGACACTCACACATATAAAATAAAAATAAGTATTTTTCTGAAAAGAACAAATATCTGATATTGTAAAAATCAGAAGCAATAATTATCACAAACCATTATATTCACTCACCTCTGTAATTTATTCTATTTTTTTTTTAACTATTTTGTGGTTTACCAAATCACCTCTAACTCTGAAGTCACAAAATAAGCAAGACATTTCTTTACTCTCCAGTTCAGTTGGCAGGGACACAATGCTAATAATATAAGCAGCTAATATTGAGTCAGTACAGACTGTCTGAATATTGTTTGTTTCATAGCTCTAGACTCTTAGTTTGGATGGTATGTTTTTGTTATAAGAAGCATCAGGTATACAAGACAACTAACATACACACATCTGAAAAAACAACGACCCATAAATATAGTAGTGGCTATGGGCCAGAAGCCATTGGCCTCATTCATGAAGAAGAGCTTCATGACTGACACACATCTATCTCTGTGTGAGAACCTCTTCTCACCTTCAGTTCCACTGACAGAATGCATCCTTCAAAAACACAAAGCAGGTGGACAATGAAGAAATCAATGTGCTTAAGTTTTGCACAAAATGTGCTGGATTGAACTGAAAATATAATTTCTTATTCCCAACACCAATTCTACTGGTAACAAGAAGCATTCACAGTGGCTGTTGAGTAAAACAAACATTCCTACCTGTAGCACAGAAGAAGCCACCAAAAAAATGCAACTGCATTGCTTTCTATACATTTTCATAAAATCAAACTTTGCTGCATTCCTAAACAAGACAAAGCTGTTTTAAACAGGCTAAATAAAGACCGGACTACATTTTAAATTATTCATCTAAGGTAGAAGTTTTCCAAAGTTAATCAAATAAAAATGATAAATCAAAACTACATTTCTTAATTGTTATTATAAGAAGAAGCCCACTTGGGACCATCTGTCTTTGAGATTAACCACCTACAGAAAGAAATGTCCCAATGGAGCAATGCTACAAAATCATGTGGATTACAACAAGTCACAGGTTAACTATGACAGGAAAGCCACAGTTATTTGTGAGATCACAGAAAGACTATGATGTAATTTTTAATACACAAAATCTACATAATACAGTACTCACCATGGACACAAATGGACAATTTAGTGGCATTTAAACTATCCACAGCATTGAGCAACAATTACCTCTACCCATTCACAAAATATTTTCAGCAATTAAAAATAAAACCTTGTACTCATAAGCAGTTATTTCTAGCACCCATCTCTAACCCCCTAGAAATCATCAATTTGCTTAGTTTCCTTGGGTTATTTCTTTCTTGTGTGTTGTTCTGAAACTCACTTTAGAATATGGTATGAATTGTGGGTACAACTTCACTGTTTTACATGAAGATACTGATTTGTCTCTACACTATTTATTGAAAACATGATCTTTTCACTATTGAATGGTCTTAACAGTCTTTTTCTTTTTTTAATATATTTTTAATTAGATATTTTTTCAGATGTTATCCCCTTTCCCATTTTCCCCAACACACCCAGGAACCCCCATCCCATCTCCCTTCCTCCTGCTTCTATGAGGGTGTGCCCCCATCCACTCACCCCCACCTTCCTGCCCTCAAATTCCCTCACACTGGGGCATACAGCCTTCATGGGACCAAGGACTTCCTCTCCCACCTAAGCCTGACAAGGGCATCCTCTCCTACATATACAGCTGGAGCCATTATCCCTTCATGGTAAAAGTCTTGGAAAGATCAGGAATTCAAGGCCCATACCTAAACATAGTAAAAGCAATGTACAGCAAGCCAGTAGCCAACATCAAACTAAATGGACAGAAACTTGAAGCATTCCCACTAAAATCAGGGACTAGACAAGGCTGCCCACTCTCTCCCTACCTATTCAATATAGTCCTAGAAGTCCTAGCCAGAGATATTAGACAACAAAAGGAAGTCGAAGGGATACAAATAGGAAAGGGTATACTTAAGTGACCCCAAAACCTCCACCAGAGAACTCCTAAACCTGATAAACAACTTCAGCAAAATGGCTGTATATGAAATAAACTCAAACAAATCAGTAGCTTTTCTCTACTTGAAGGATAAACAGGCTGAGAAAGAAATTAGGGAAATGACACCCTTCACAATAGTCACAAATAATATAAAAGACCTTGGTGTGAATCTACCCAAGCAAGTGAAAGATCCTTATGATAAGAACTTCAAGTCTCTGAAGAAAGAAATCGAAGATCTCAGAAGATGGAAAGATCTCCCATGCTCATGGATTGGCAGGATTAATATAATAAAAATGGCCATTTTGCCAAAAGCAATCTACAGATTCAATGCAATCCCCATCAAAATTCCAACTCAATTCTTCATAGAGATAGAAAGAGCAACTTGCAAATTCATTTGGAATAACAAAAAACCCAGGACAGCGAGAACTATTCTCAACAATAAAAGAACTGGAGGAATCATCATCCCTGACCTCAAGCTGTACTACAGCACAACAGTGATAAAAACTGCATGGTATTGGTACAGAGACAGGCGGGAAGATCAACAGAATAGAATTGAAGATCCAGAAATGAACCCACACACCTATGGTCACTTGATCTTTGACAAAGGAGCTAAAACCATCCAGTGGAAAAAGGACAGCATTTTCAACAAATGGTGCTGGTTCAACTGGAGGTCAGCATGTAGAAGAATGCAAATTGATCCATTCTTATCTCCTTGTACAAAGCTTAACAGCCTTTTCAAAAATAATTGGCAAGACTCAAAAAGGTCTTTTCCGTATTCTCAATTTTATTCTATTTATCTATATATATACTCTTACACCAGTACCATACTGCTTGATTATTATATCTTTGTAGTAAATTTTGAAATTGAGACATGCAAGTCTTCCAACTTCACTTTTCAAGATCGGTATGACTATCCAAGGTCTTCTGACACTCTGTACAAGTGAATGGGACGTCAAACTCAGAGACTATCTTATCTTATACCACTGGCACTTTGATGTTGAACCATTTCTCTGTCCCCAAAGAAAATGTTTCTTTTCTTCAGTTGTCCAGAATAAAATAAAAAAATCATTTATAAATCAGACTTTTATTTCTGATTAATATGAATGATAGTGTGTATTAGACTTTTAAAAAGATTTGCTTTATATTTGTGCAAAAAAATGTGAATCTCTGTGTGTGTGTGTGTGTGTGTGTGTGTGTGCGCGCGCGCGCGCACATGTACATTGGATTTCCTGCAAATGGAGTTATAGGTTGTTGCAAGCTTCCTGATGTAGGTGCTAGGAATCAAACTCAGGTCTTCTGCAACAGCGCACAAGTGCTCTTAACCTCTAAGTTTTCTCTTCAACCTAAAGGCTCTTTAAAAAATACTTTCTTAAAAATGTTGGCTGAGGTCTTTGAGAAAACAATTGTTTGATGTTATAGATATTCCTTGGGCTGGACACAATCTGTTTCTAGTTTTCACATCTAAAATTTAAACTGAAAGAGATGTGGTAACATAGGAAAAAATAACTGCAGTGCTTTCTAAGACTAGCAACTTCCAGGAAATTGTATGGTCCCAAAAAGTACAAGTCATTTGAGACTAGAAGATTGAGTCTATGAAGCAAGGGCTTGCTGTTGCACCTGTGTTTGCTGTCAATTTCTCAAAGGCTCCAGAACACAAAGCTCTCCTGACACAGTAGGTGGAAAAGGCTTTCTGTTTGGTCCTGCCTCCAGGGCAGCCTCAGTCACTCTCCCTGTAATAGTGCTTTCAACGAGATAACTTAATTGTACCTCGCCCTGCTTCACTCCTCTACTCAAGCTGCACTCAGTTCACCTGAACTTAATGTCAAGACTCAGGAACAGGTGGGACACAAAGCTTTCTAGTTGGTGGTGGAACAGACGAAAAGATTTATTTATATTTATGCAAATGTGTGTCTGTACATGTGTATGTGCACATGGAGTTACAGGCTCTTGTGAGATGCCTAAACTCTACAAGAAACAAGTCAGGGGCAGAGGTGGTACACTCTAGTCTGTCAGGGAGACACCCTTGGCTTCTCAAACCCCCAGCTCAGAATCTCTAATTTGAGGTAGAACAAAGTACCCAAGAAAGGGACAATTCAATTACTTCAATTACTTGAGTCTGTGCTTTTCATTTCCAGGAGTCAAGAGAAGGGTTTTTATTATTTCACTTCTGCTGGAAAGGTAGACAAGGATTGCCCAGCAAGGGTTTGAAGCACCAGTGCTCCTCAACCCTGAAGACTAAAGCAGAAGGGCACTCAGGGACACTTGCTGCAGGGCTGGCTTGGGAATAACTCCAGTATTGTGACAACTGCAGTGATTTGACTTCATGCGCTATCTTCTCCATTGGATGGTAACTGGAATAGTCTCTTAAAACTTAGCCCTTCCTTTCTTCTTCTTTCTTTGCCTTTTCTCTTTTCTTTATTGTACATGGAGTTTCTCACTGATTTGAAGGCTGATATTTGGTGTTTAATAGCTGAATTGCTGACGTGGCCATCTGCAACTTCAGTAATGGCCCTTGTTGTAAGTGTCTGAAAGCCAACTGTTTATTGCAAGTCAAATGCCAGGTTTGCAAGTCTCACCAGACAGGAAAAGGGAAGCAGATGGCATGCATGTGATACACAGACATACATGAGAGGCAAAACACTCATATACACATAATAATAAATCTAAAAAATACACATATATCTTTAAGTGAAACAGTGATGTACCTTTTAATAGTTGTATGGAAGTTTATCTTTAATTATTTACAGTGTGTGTGTGTGTTCTATGCATGAGTGTGTACTTGCAGAGACCAGGGGTTAACAAACATCAGGTTTTTCTCCTCTATCACTACCCACTTCATTTTTGAGACAGTTTCTCTTACTGAACCCAAGACTCAACTGTTTCATCTAGACTGGCCAGACAGAGCTCCAGGTGTCCACCTGCCCCCAACACCACCTCCAGCACTGAAGTTACAGATGAGCACAACAGCACCCAGCTTTTATATGAATCCTGTGGGTCTAAATTGAGGTTTTCGTTATTGTGCAATCACTATACCCACTGAGCCATCTCCTCAGCTGTGGTGGTTTGAATATGCTTGCCCCAGGGAGTGGCACTATTAGAAGGTTTGGCCTTGTTGGAGTAGTTATGGCTTTGTTGGAGGAAGTGTGTCATTTTGGAGCTAGGTAAAGCCTCCTCTAACCTGGGCCACACCTTCTAGAAGCCTATAGAAGGACATGGAAGACGGAAGGTTTTGGGTTTTCCCTGCTTGTTCTCAACTCAAGAGCAAGTCTATAAGACACTGGCATTAGCCTATGTCTTTGGGATTCTAGCTTATGCTGAAGACCAGCTGAAGCTTCCAGCCTCATGAACTGAACAACTACTGGATTCTTAGACTTTCAATTCACAGACAGTCATTGTTGGATTAGCTGGATCACACCCTGTACATCATTATAATAAATCCCTATTTCTAATAAATCTAATCTATATTACCTTATATCATTTTTACATGTAAATTACTGCTTTCATCATGATTGTTTTCTTAGAATAGACCTAAAGAATTTGAAAATTCTTGGGTCAAAGCATTTCTAAAAACACTTTAAGACCATCTGGCCACACTACACTCTGCCACTTTGCACTCCAACAGAAGTGTGTCTTCTGCTCTTCTGCCTGCATGAAATGTCCTATTCTCTGTATATCACACTTTCCACCCCTCATCCATTCCCTCCCATAACATCCACACCCATACACAAACATGCTTTGCTAATTTAAGAAAACAGTATCTAACAGCTTCAAATGCATTTTTCATTAACAGAATGGGATGGTTTTTCCATTTGGTTAAATCAGTCATCGCTCCTCTTCTGTGGCTAGTATGCTAAATTTTTTGGACACTTTTCAGAGACAATTAAAAAGTTGTCAGGAATTTTTGGTTCAGCATATGCACATGTGTATACAGGTGTCTGCCCAAAAATGCATGAATAAGGCCAGAAGTGGACATCTGGAGTGTTCTATCACTCTCCACATTATTTTTTGAGACAAAGGCTATCTCTGAACCTTATAGTTACTGTTTTTCATTTTAACTGGCTGGCCTTGGTATCAGTATGTCTCTGTACCCACAACATACCAGCTCTGTGGTTACAGACACGCCCCATTCCCCAAACGTTCTGTGTGGATACTAGGGATCTAAAAAACTCACACTGCATAGTAAGCACTTTACCAGCTATCTCTCCAGGCCCCTCTTCCATCTCTTAAAATGTCCTATGTAAAATACTAACTATAAGAATATATTATAAAATATAAAAGGATTATATAGTGGCACAGTATAACAGGAAAATGTTATCATAAAATAGTGATGACTGAAGATATAAAAAAAATTAAAAACCAATCAAGATCATGAAGAGAATACCTCAATCTAAATCAAGCAAAAAGAAAGGACCCCCAAGAATGTGTGTTTACCCACAGAACCCTGGGGAAAGCAAACCTAAATTCACACAGTAGAAACTGATGTGGAAGTAGAAGGAAGACAGGGATTGCCAAGAGAATAATTAAAGGTCTGTGAACAGCTGCATTCTCTAATGTTCTCATAAGGACAAAGCTAGCAGAACAGCTCTCTACAATGAAGGAGGGTATTAGCTGGGGAGACCACCCACATAGGTGCTAGGACTACAGAGGAAAGGAAGAAATAGCAACACACACACACACACACACACACACAGAGAGAGAGAGAGAGAGAGAGAGAGAGAGAGAGAGAGAGAGAGAGAGAGAGAGAGACAGAGACAGAGACACAGAGACACAGAGACAGACAGAGACAGAGACAGACAGAGACAGAGCAGCTGGCTTTGAACCCAGTACTTCTTAGGACAAGGGTACCTGTAGCTTGAATCTACTTCTGAATGGTCATTCCCACTTGAGTTAAGAGAATCCACTTTGGCTACCAGTCTGATCACACAACAAAATCATCTGGGAGCTTCTTTAAAACATCAATTATCTAGACCCCACAATTCAACTCAGCCAGTATTGACAAGAGTGGGCCCAGGTTCGTATATTTAAAAGCTCTCCAGAAAATTCAGTATACCCATGTCTTCTCATACAGTGCCAGCTTAAGACATGATGGTGAAGATCAGAGTGAACATATTTGGCCTTATTGGGCACCAGGGCTTCCTTCAACTCTGGCAAGCAGATCAATGACCTCTTCATTGATCTCAACTACATGGTCTACAGGCTCCAGTATGACTCTACCCATGGCAAGTTCCACAGCAGAATCAAGGCTGAGAAAGAAAAACTTGTCATTTTCAAAGGTTGTTACCATCTTCCAGAAGTGAGATCTCACCAACATCAAGTGGGGTGATGCTGGTGCTGAGTTTGTTGTGAGGCCCACTGGTGTCTTCACAATCATGGAGAAGATCCAGCCAACTTGAAGGGTAGGGCTATAAAGGTCATCATCTCTGCCTCTTCTGCTGATGTCTCCATGATTGTGATGAATGTGAACCATGAGAAGTATGACAACTCAAGAATGTCAGCAATGCTTCCTGTACCATCAATTACTTAGCCCACATGGCCAAGGTCATTCATGACAACTTTGGCATTACGGAAGGACTCATTACCACAGTCTATGCCATCACTCCCACCCAGAAAACTGTGGATAGCCCCTCTGGGAAGCTCTAGCATGATGACCATAGGGCCACCCAAATCATCATTCCTGCATCCACTGGTGCTGCCAAGGCTATGGGCAAGGCTATCCCAGAGCTGAACAGGAAGCTCATGGACTTGGCCTTCTGTGTTCCTACTCCAGTATCTGTCATGAATCTGACATGCTGCCTGAAGAAAGCCAAGTATGGCATCAAGAATATGATGAAGCAGTCATCAAAGGGTAAATTAAAGGGCATCCTTGGCTACAAGGTTGTCTCCTGCTACTTAATAGTTATGCCTACTCTTCTACCTTTGATGATGGGGCTGGAATTGTTCTCAATGACAACTTTGTAAAGCTCATTTCCTGGTATGACAATGAATATGGCTACCGCAACAGGGTAGTGGTTCTCATGGTGTGCAGGGCCTCCAAGGAGTAAGAAGCCCAGGCCATGTGCCCCAGGAAGAATGTGAGGAGAAGAAAAAAGGCCTCAGTTGCTGAAAAGTTCCTATCCCAACTCAGCCCCCAACACGGAGCATCTCCCTTTACAGTTTCCATCCCAGATCCCCAGGAGGAGGGGACGGAATTTAGGGAGCCCTACTCTCTTGAAGACCATCAGTAGAGTTCACAACACCACCACCCGCCAAAGAAAGTTGCTTATCTGGATCCTCTTTTATACATGTTAACAGAAACCAAACTAACAAACACTAAGAAACCAATATATTAAAGTGAGGGCTGTATGCTCAGTTGGTACAGTGCTTGCTTCGTATGCACAAAGCCTTGGATTTAATCCCTAGGACTACATAAAACTGGAAATGGTGGTGTCAGCATGCCTGTAATCCTTGCATTTGAGAATAGGTGCAGGAGTATCAGAAATTCAAGGTCATTAAGACTAGCCTGGGCTACAAGAGATGGAAATGAGACAGGGTTTTGGGTTCAAGTAAGAGGGAATGAAAAAAGACACTAACATAGTTGACTTAGGTTTCCAAAAAGACCACTCTGGCTGAAGTGTCAAATGGATAGTAGTAGGGCCAGAATATGAGCAGAAAAAGAAGGCAAGTGGCTGGTGCTGAAGTATGCTTTAGTGCCCACAGTAGGTTGCTGGCAATGGAGGAGGTTCTCTGTGTTCTGAAAGCAGGAGGCATCAGCAGGCTTCTGATGAGCTACACACAAGGAACAGAGTTTAAGGATGGAACTCAATTTTATGGCTTTAATTACTAAATCCAGGAGAGTACCGTTTTACCAAAATAGAGATTACAGGACACTTCTGAAGACATCAAAGAAATGTCTAGAAGCTTTATAGTGCTTTTGCTCGGGATTAATTTTTTTAGATTCTGCAAATATCAAAGAAAATCATATATTTCTCTTCTCACTCTTTCTGCCAAGTAGAAATCTTCAACACATAGTTTTATGTATATTTAACACTAAGAGTAATGCTCCAGATGTCTACTAGGCTTTTAATACCTCTAATGAGGTTCAGATACCATCTATAACCTAGAATCCTAAGTTCATTATATACAGTAAAGTGGGGCCAGTGAAGGTATTTAAAATAATAAATAGACAATGGCTCATGGTTACTTTTCATTATTATTTACTAAAGATTACTCTAATAGTAAGAGGTTGGTATAAGTGCACTAAAATGTAAATGCATATCAAAAGACACATCACAGCTCCCAGATGTCCCATCTGGTTGTGTGGCCATGTGTACATGCATTCACAGAACAGTGGTTTTCTATACCATGAAAATGACACACCTCTCTTCTGCATCTACTCAGTTCTGTAGAGAGTCCCCAGAGTTCATAATGCAGGGATTCAGCCCTCCACTGTGAAGCTGATACTACTCACCACAAAGGGCAAAGGTAAGTACCTCTTCCAGGAAGCCTAGTCAATGAACACTAACAAAACATAGCTATGAGCCAAAGGCAAGCATGAAGAATCAAAATCTCCAGTTTCTAACTTACAGTCTATTCAGACACAGCTTCTCTTAGCAGTAGTAAATAGAGAATCATCTTAAAGATCTTTGGAGGACAAAGGGTTTGGAGAAAGGTCAGAGTGGAAAGCTTTCGATGTGTAAAGTATATGTTTGGGTATTCTATGTATAACTTTAATAGAAAATATAATATAGTTTCCCTATGGCAATAAAAATTGCATTTCATGTTTCAACTACAAAGTATAAAATGCTTATTGTGTAATGATTTTTAAAATGTACAGCTATTGAGCAAATAATTAATGTAAGCACTGCATTTGGTATTGATAAGGCACCAAGCAGCATGCTTTACTAGACTCTCTCTCAGGCCACTGACTCTTCTGTGTTCATCTATGCTGTTCAGTTGCTTCACGTCTCACTTTACATGTCAGCAATTCCCAAAGCCAGCTTCCTCTCACCATAGGCCAGCTGCACACTGCATATTGGCTCTTGGATAACCCAGTTCCTCTGAAGCTCTGTGTATATGTGCCAAACTAAAATTATCCTCTTCTTCAGAATCGGTCCATCTGTTCCATTGCCCACCTCAGTGTACAAGCAACAACCAAACCTATGTCTTTCCACATCTCCACTTTCCCACTAGTATTCAATACCTATTAGTTTCCCTTCCTGAGATTTTCCTTAACATGCTGGCTATTCAGTTACATCTGCTCAAAGAAACAGCTCTTTTCACGAAGACAGCAGTCTTCAAACTCTCTGCATTTTGTTCTCTACACGTGAGAGGAAGGAGGCGGCTCTCGTCTGCTAGGAAATCCCTGCCTCACTCAGCCCCCAACACACTGAACATTGTTCTCAGTCTCTGTACCGCAGATCCTCAGAAGAAGTGGGAAGGCTTGGGAAGCCCCACTCTTGTATATACTATCAATAAAGCTCACTGTTCTCCCTAAATAAGAAAGAAGAAATGTACAGAAGTATTTTTAAAATAATTGTACTCCACTTCTTCCCAAACAAGTACAGTCAGGTGATCATGTTCCTATTTTTTTTTTAAATCCCACAATTAGGATGCCTGTGCTCTTGCTCTGAAAGCAGCACTGGGGCCCACGGTGATGTGATGTGACTGAGAAAACTGTGACGCAGGTCTTCCAGAACTGTTTCATTTTTAGTCTCTTGTGAGAGAAAGGCTTACCAATTTGTTTTGAAATATTATAGCATTCTTTGAATTATAAAAGTATGATGCAGAGAACTGTAAATTAGACATTCACATATGAAAGATGACTTCATGAGTAATCTTCATATAAACTGTGTATGTATACATAAAATGTAAAACCTCAAACTCAATTATGGAGTGCCTTTTAGGCGTTCCACTTTCTATAAAGTTTTTGCATGCACATTATGTATAATTAAGTGTTATTGAAATATTTTTATACTATAGTTTTCCTTAATGGTATCTAGAGGTACTCTGTATTTTGTTATGGAAGTTAAAATATATATTTCCTTCAGAAATTATACTTGGTATACTTTGGTAGTCCCAGCACTCAAAGGAGAGGCAGGCAGATCTCTGTGAGCTCCAAGCCAGCCTGGTTTAAGAGTGAGTTCTAGGCTAGCCAGAGCTACACAGTGAGACTCTGTCTCAAAACAACAATAAAAGGAAAATAATTAAATAAAATTAGCTAGTTATGAATCCCAGCTAACAGAATGAGCAGTCTGGGACAAAACATTTATTTTCCTAAGCTAGTCTACTAACACCTTAATCTTCTTTGTAGCTAAATACTCAGATTTTAAAGGAAGTAATGCTAATATTAGTATCAGGGAACCTGACTCTTGGATGCTACTATCACCAACACCTAAAAGGATGCTGCATAACCACAGACAGGCAGCTCATCTGCCTAAGCCTTGGTTCCCTCATTTAAAGAGTAAAAGGGGGGTACTCACCCACTAACAAGATGATATTAAATTTAGTAAGTAACCATCATCAAATTATTTTCCAGGGAATCCTGAGTTAATTTAGCACTTGAATAATTCTATCAAAGAAGACAAAAATTGTGCTACAGCTGGATGTGTGAGCTCCAACCTGTCCTCCTCTTGCTGACTATGCTGCCCACTAGTTGGAGACATTGCCTGTGCTTTTCCACAGCCGGTGCCACCATCAGAAAGTCACAATGTGAGCATTTCATTTGTAGAACAGAGACAGCAATGGTGCCCATCTCAGAGAGTTACTGAGGAGTGTATAAGTTAATACTTGTTAAAGGCACAGAAGTCTACCTACCACAGAGTAAAAGCTCACCAGTATTAACTATTGGTACAAGTTGTTATTAGCTAATAATTCAGTCCTTACATTGATATGAGTAAGAAAGTTTTACGGTGGCACCAGAATAATAGCCAATATTTATAATGTTCTTTTTTGTATATCTGTAAAGTCTTTTAACTTAAATAGTATAAAGACAAAAAGAAAGCATTAATTTCCATTACCCCAAATTAGCCACATATAACTAAAACCATTTAAAGAGGCTGATATTGTCAAGGTAACAGGTTGTAAATCTTGTAGCACATCCCTTCCCTTTGCATTATTTACCTGTCTGCTACCTTAGGGGTTTAATAATGATCACTGCATGCTAAATTTCTTGGTATTTGTCTGGAAAACCTATCTCACCTACACTCTGAAATGATAATTAGCTTGCTATCTAACAATAGCAACAACTGCTTAGATACTTGATCTGTAGTTCTTCAAAGAAGTGATATGTTAAAGTTACTTATGTCTCGCTCTCTGTGTTAGACATACTTTGAGATGGTCACTAATGATCTTTGCCTCCTGATATTCATGCCCTTGGGTAACCTCCTCTACTGAAATGTGGGCCAGTTTACTGACTCACTTCTAACAAATACAGCAGAAGTGCTGGAGCGTCACTTCCAGAACCAGGTTATAGAGGGGCTCTGGCTTCCATCTTAGGTGTTTTCTTTCCCTCTTAGGTCATGCTTCCTATGGGAAGCCAACAATAAGTCATTAGGCAACCTGGTAGATGGATACTTGTGAAGAACTAAAGCTAGCAACAGCATTTAAATTCAAATTTAGAAGGAAGTAAACACTTTTACTTTTTAAAATTTCCATTTGACTGTAATTCTAGAGCCTATTATTTATGGATTTGAGATCTCCATGATGGTGGTGACTTTTACACAGTGCCATCATTTATCTTGAAAAGTGGTTGGCCCACAATAGTTGCACAGTTTAAACTATATGCTAGTTACAAATTAAGACAAAAATCTGAAGATTTTCAAAATGTGCTGAAGAACAACACATAGAGGTTCATAAGCATGTGAACACATAGAGGTCATTAGCCTACAAAAGACTAGTCTTACCTGGTTAGAACAGTATTTGGAAAAAGTACACTGACATAGGTACAATTTGCCAGATACTACCAGTCCTGTTTGGTTGTTGTTTTGCTTTAAAAATATATTTTTAAAATTATGTGTATGGGGGGTATGCATGTTTAAGTAATGCTGCAAAATGTACAAAAGAGGATGTCTGATGTTATGGAGGTTTGAATAAAAATGGCACCCACAGAGTCATAGGGAGTAGCACTAATAGGGGGTGTGAACCTGTTGGAGAAAATGTGTCACTTCAGACAGGCTTTGAGGTTTCAGATGTGCAAGCCAGACCCAGTGTCACTCTCTTCCTGCTGCCTGTGGATCCAGATGAAGAACCCTCAGCTACTTTTCTAACACCATGTAGGCCTGCATGCTGTCATGCTTCCCATAATAACAATAATGGACTGAAGCCCTGAACTGTAAGCCAATTCCAATTAAATGCTTTCCTTTATAAGAGTTGCCAGAGTCATGACATCTATTCACAGCAATAAAACTCTAACTAAGGCAGATGTACTGGAGCTTGAGTTACAGGCAGTTGTGACCTGCCCAATGTAAGTGCTGGGAACAAGATTCAGGTCCTCTCCAAGGACCTTTTTTCCAATCATCATTACATCACTATTGAATCACCCTTTAACCATCACTGAGCTATGTCTCCAGCCCCTGTCAGTCCTACCTTTATCTCCCCATGGTCCCCTTAGCCTATGCCTAGATATTTTGCATCATTAGAAATGTTGGAAAATAGGCTAGGAACATTTCAGCACTAGAAATATGGGTGTTCTAAATATTTGTAAAGCTCCTTTGAATTTCAGAACTCTTTAATATTGCTTATTTGGGGGTATATATAGTGTAATATTCAATGCTAGTAGTATATTAAACTGAATAGACATGCATGTTTGGAAACACTTGGAAGAAATCAGAGCACTTTTTTAGACGTGTTAATATATCCTAGAAATTATTCCTGGACAAATAACCATTTTTATTAATCATTTATTTGTTTACATTTTCAAATGGTAGCCCCATTCCTGGTCACCTACTCCCACCTCACCACTCTAGCATGCCTCTATGCTGGGACATCAAGCCTCCACAGGACCAAGGGCCTCCCCTCCCACTGATGTCAGATAAGGCCATCCTCTGCTACATATGTATCTAGAGCCATGGATCCCTCTATGTATACTCTTTGGTTGGTGGTTTAGTCTCTGGGAGTTCTGTGTGGTCCAGATGGTTGATATTGCTCTTCCTATGGAGTTGCAATCCCCTTCAGCTTTTTCAGTCCTTCCCCTAGCTCTTCCATTAGGGTCCCCAGGATCAGTCTGATGGTTGGCTGTGAGTATCTGCATCTATATTGGTCAAGTGTTGTTAGAATCTCTCAGGGAACAGCCATACCATGCTCCTGTCAGGAAGTGCTTCTTGGCATCAGCAATAGTGTCAGGTTTAGTGTGTGCAGATGGGATGTATCCCTAGGTGGGGTGATCTTTTTTCCAATCATCATTACATCACTATTGAATAATAATCTAATTCCAATTGTGTTATCCAATGTCAAGTGCATGGATAAGTGGCTCCAAACTCAATGTCAGTATAATAGAGAAGAAATAAAGATGCTCCCTGTTCCATTTCAAATCTGTTAAAGGCTGGTTACATCATGGTACTGAATACAGAATGGTGTCTCCCATTTTTTCTACAAAGGAGGTCTCTGTCTCCCTTGGGTAGCATGCTAAGGATATGATCATACTGTACCAATTCAGAGTTTGGATATGTCTACCAAATATTCTAAAATTTGTCTCTTTCCTTTCAACAGTTTAATCAATGTCAGTTAAGACCATCTTAAACAATTCAATGAGTTCATGAAAGCTTTTTGCATTCCAGGTAAAAATGCCACAGAGAAATGATCATATTTTACTTATTCACTATATTACAAGTGGCTACCAGCATGCTGACAAAAAAAGAGGTAGTATTTAGAAATCTGAGCAAAAAAAGACAAATAATTTTACTTATGTAAAAATTTATCTCCATCCTAGTTGTGATTGAAACAAAAAGATAACTACAGAATAAAAACTAATAGTAAGTCCAAACATATTTCGAGCAACATTGGGACAACATGAATTAAATAATAGGTTTTCTTTCTTTTTTAAAAAAATAGATTTTCGTTTTTATTTTTTATATACATCGGTATTTTCCTTGCATATATGCCTGTGTGAGGGTGTCAGATCCCCTGGAACTGGAGTTACAAACAGTTGTGAACTGCCATATAGGTGCTGGGAATCAAACCCAGGTCCTCTGGAAAAGAAGCTAATGCACTTAACTGCTGAGCCATTTCTCCAGCCCCAATAAGAGGTTTTCAAAATTACCCATCAGAAAAGAAAACACACCCATGTTTGACAAAGTTCTATTATGGTTGTTTAAAACTCTGCTTAGTCTATAATCACAACATTAAATGTTATTAAAACTCCACTAAGTCTACAACTGGAAATGCTGGGTATATACCAGTAGTTCTGATCCAGGAGTCTGAGATCAACCTCAGCAAGGCAGTGAGACTCCAAACAAACACCAAACAAAAAGGACACAAAAACAAATCTATATATCTATAAAGAAGTAACAAATGAGAATCTGTTTGCTTTGCTAAAATCTGATTTCATACAAGATACCATTTTTATTTGTTTGTTTGTTTATTGAGATAGGGTTTCTCTGTGTAGCCCTGGCTGTCTTGGAACTCACTCTGTAGACCAGGCTAGCCTCACATTCACAGAGATTCTCTGCCTCCTGAATGCTGGGATTAAATGTGTATGTCACCTCATTTGGCAGGATATTGGTTGGCCATTCCATTAGTCTCTGCTCCATCCCTTATGCCTACATTTCTTGTAGATAGGACAAATTTTGGGTTGAAAGTTTTGTGGATAGGTTGGTGTCTCTATCGCTCCACTGGGGTTCCTGCCTGGCTACAGGAGGTGGCCTCTTCAGGTTCTATATCCTCAATATAGTGAATCACAGCTAAGGTCACCCCCATTGATTCTTGGGTGCCTCACTTATCCCAGGTTTCTATTTTGTCCCAGAGACGCCCCCCATCCACTCACACCAGTCAGTTGCAGATTATCATTAATTTTCATGGCCATCTAGCCATCTTCCCTGTCCTTCCCCACACCTGATCCTGAAACCCCTTTCCCCTCCCCATCCCTTCTCCTTCCCAGTTCCCTTCCTCCATCTGCCTCTTATGATTATTTTATTCCCCCTTCTATGTGAGATTCAAGCTTCCTCACTTGGGCCTTCCTTCTTGTTTAGCTTCTTTGGATCTGTTGAATGTAACATGGTACCCATATTTTATAGCTAATATCCACTTATAAGTGAGTACATACCATGCATGTCCTTTTAGGACTGGGTTACCTCACTCAGGAAGATATTCTCAAGTCCCATGGGCAAGCACCAATCTCTAACACTATAATGATACTTTGTTATGATTGCAAACAGAAGAATGGTGTCCCCTGAGGGAACACCCAGCAGCTGATTCAAAAATATACAGACACTCACAGCCAAACAGTGGATGTATCCTGGGGATTCTTATGGAAGAATAGGAGGAAGGATTGTGGGCCTCAAAGGGGATAGGATCTCCACAGGAAGACCAACAGAGTCAACCCTTGGAGCTCTGGACCCTTGGGGCTCTCAGAGTCTGAACCACCAACAAAAGAACATACACAGGCTGGACCTAGGCCTCCCGTACATATGTAGCTGATGTGCAGCTTGGTCTCCATGTGGATCCTGAACAACTGGAACAAAAGCAGTTGCCTGTATGTGGGATATGTTCTACCAGCTGGGTTGCTTTGTCTGGCCTCAGTGAGAGAAGTGCCACTGGGGGTGGGGAGGGAATACTCAGGGGTTCCCCAACCCACTTGGAGGAGAAGGGGAGGGAAGGATTGTGAAAGGGGGTGACTAGGAGGAAGGCAGTGAGTAGGATGTAAAGTGAATAAGTAAAAAAATAAAATTAAATTTAAAAAAGGTATGCCACTACCACCCAACATGAGGTACCTTTTATTTGACATCAATAATCTATAAAGTAAATGCCATGTTATTTAAGTCAGATGAAGATAGAAAGGGTGAAGGGCTCTCTACCATAGGTTACAAAGCCACCCATACAATGACAGGAGAGGGATTTTTAAGCCAGGCTATTGCTCTTAATCTCATGGTTACACTAATAAAGCCAACATTTCTCTTATTATCAGATCTCCATGGTGCTAGGAGGTCTAAGTGAACATGTAGGAAAAATGGCCACAGATCTCAATAAACATTACTTACCTTTTCCTTTCTCCAGTCTCCTCTACCACATTCTTTACCTAGAGATCTCCTTCCTGGCTTCTACATCAACATCCTCTAAGTTGAAGTTGGAGAAACTGAGAACTACCTCACAAAGAAGAATTTTCTACAGCAATTAGATAATCCATTAAAGAAATCACAATGACCTCTACAAACTAAGTAGATGTAATAAATAGCTCTCCATCTTAGAATAATAATTATTTTCTTGAAATAATAAAAATTACTGATAGAGTTAGGGAGGTAACTCAATAGCAGACTTCTTGCTTAGACTGCAAAAGGTTCTCTGTTCCATCCCTCACACACACACAGAGAGAGAGAGAGAGAGAGAGAGAGAGAGAGAGAGAGAGAGAGAGGTTTTAAAAGTTTGAGGAAAGGGACATCACTTAACCTGTGTTCTAGGATTAGGATTAGGGTTACCCTGTGTTCTAAAGAATTAACTTGGCTAATCTTAAAGGCTCCCATCTATATGAGTATCTTTTCAGTTTAGAAATGTTATTTCAGCAATTAATTCATTTTATAAAAATTCCGATAAAGTAAAAAAAGCTGGATGTCATTAACATTTCTTATAATTTTATCAGTTACAGCACACTTTATAGGCAAAGATTTTAAAACTGTCTGTGTAGGCTAGGGATACAGCTCAGTGCTAGAGCACTTGCTTGGCATGTTCAAGGTCCTGGATTCAATTCCCAGTAGCACATAAACAAAACTTTGGTGTTTTTGGTAACCTTCTGGTACATGAAAATATACCAAAAACTAAAAAACAAACAAACGAACAAAAGACCCAATATAGAAGAGTTTATCAAATGTCTAAATGACAAGCAACTTGAAGAGACTAGATATGCTGGATGAGAGCCACTTTGTTGAGATACAGAATCCAATAAACGTAAACATCGGGGTGGACAGCTCTTAAAGGCTAGTGAAACAACGCTTACCTTGTTTTCTTTGCTTATCTAGTGAGCATCAGAATGACTCTCCTGAGGGCATGAGAGGAACTGCACAGCCAGCCAAACATTGATGATTTGCATTCACAAGCAGTTTCACCCACAAACTCCACCTTGCTACACACAATATGATCCAGGAGACACCACACTATCAGCCTAACCTTGCAGAGAATTTGTTTCAGAGCGTAATCTCAGGCTGTACTCAGACCTACTGAGTCAGAACCTGCATTGTAACTAAAGTTTGAAAAGCACAGAATTAGTATTATTGCCAATCTGGAGGGGGGTTTCCACAATGTCCCTCCTTGGGATGGATTTCCCTAAAGATGAGGATACTGAATGAAGAGTTCATTAAGCTCATCAAGCAACACTAAAATACACAAAATGACAATGTGCACAAGCATGTTTTTTTATTGCTAGGCTTGATAACAAGTTAAGTACAAGGACATAAGCAGCCAGAAATTTCTCAAGAAAATAAAATAATAATGCACACTTAAATGTATTACTGCAAATTACACCACTTCTGGGAAATCTGGCCATGTACTTTACAGTGTTTAATAGCCAACAATGGCTACAGGCAATGAGGACAAACAGACATGATGATCAAGAGAGTCAATCATGAGGAATGACTGACTTAGAAGACATTAAGCTGCAGAAGAGCTAAGTGGAGGCTGTTGTGCTACTCACACATTTCAGGACTGTCTCAAGACATTTCATTCTGCAAATGTGTTTTTGAGCATCTGTTATGTGCCGGGCATTATGCCCATGTAAGGATATAGAGAGTCAAAACCAAATAGCTCTTTGATTTTTCTGAAGGTTTCTGCTTAGTGAAACAAATGTGACTGCTATACTGGAAAATACAATTCTGGCCAACCAAAAGACATGGCACCTTCCAAGGAAGCCCCTTCTGTCTAGGTTCTAGTTTTGTACAGGACTGAATAGACAAAAGCACCTTGTCTTCCCAAGACTGGGAGGAGTGGCTAAGGGAAGAAACAACCCCAGCCCAGCAGACGGTGCAGGGGTCAAGGCTAATATTCAAGGGATAGAAGATAACTGGGGACAGTATAATTACTTTAATATAAGATTTATTAAGAATTATCACATGTAATTGAGCTCAGAACATGTTTGAACTTAACCATATTTCAGATTATCAGCAAGATTGTGTATGCAAATGCTAATAATGTTAAATTAATTCCCTTGTAGCAATCATTTTTAAAATGTAAGACTTAATAAAACTCCACATTAACATTTTAGGCAACCATTCTGCTTACTGACTTAGCTAAAATCTAGCTTCTCCCAGCTACCCTTACTACAACTGCTGCATCTCCTGTTTCCTGACAGCTTCAGAGTTGCTCACCCCACTCTGCAAATTCTTCTAAGGAAATGTAGCTCTCTTCCGACTCTCGGAGAGAAAGGGTAGATCTAGATGCCTGTAGAGAAAGACAGTATGTTCAACAAAACAAGTAGTCTTCAGGAGAAGACTATGAATAATTTTTAAAAATCTAATAAGTAAAAGGATGGTTAAAGTAAACTATAAACCATCATATTATAACTAAGTCTGCAGATTCCATAGAATCATGGCACTGCAGAGATACTAACAAATGCTGAGTTGTACAATTCCACCCATGGAAAAATTATACATATGAGAAAAAAACTAGAAAAAAGGAAAAATGTAAAGTTATTTTCAAGCATGTTAGAGTACTTTCTTTCTATTTAAAATTCCTTTGAAGGGAGCTAGAAAGATGATTTGGTGGCTGAGCATTTGATGTTCCTGCAGAGGAAGGACCCAAGTCTGTTCCAGGATTCATGTGGTAGCTCATAACTATAACTCAAAATCTAGGGGATCTGAGTCCCTCTTCTGACATTCAAGGGCACCAGGCACACCCAAAATATACACATAAAATAAAATAAATCTAAAGAATGATTAGTTTATTATTTAATGATTGTGATGGTGATTTTAACTCAGTCCTCATGCTTGCCATTAAGCATCTTACTCTCCTAGCCATCTCCCCAGACGGTATTTAAAATTTCCATGTCACTATTGGTTTTCTTTTCTTTTCAAGATTTGCTTACTTTTATTTTATGTGTATGGGGTTTGCCTGCATGTATACTTGTATACATCAGAAGGTGCTCTGGAAGTAGAGTTACAGAATGTTGTTAGTTAGCCACCATGTGCATGTTGGGAACTGAACCTAAGTCCTCTGCAAGAGCAGCAAATACTCCTAACCACTTAAGCCATCTCCCCAGCCCCAGTGATGACTTTGAATAATACTTTTTATAATGAAAAGTTTCAGGAATCAAAATAAGTATAACTCATTACTAAGTATAATAATCTTTACACTAATAAGAAATAAAAAAGCATAGGTGATGTAACTGATCCTAATGTTTGACTGTATCTTTATCCTTTACAAAACTCTTTAAATGGGCTAGAGAGGTTGTTAGACAGTTAAGAGCACTGGCTGCTCTTCCTGAGGACCCAGTTTTATTCCCAGCACCCACAGGGCAGCTCACAACCATCTGTAACTCAAGTTTCAGAGGATTTGGTAGCCTCCTTGAGCACTGCATGAACTGGTGCACAGATAGACATGCAGGCAAAGCACTCATACACATACACTTTTTTTAATTAAATAAATCTTTAAGGCTCTATAAGTTTATAAACAAGTAAAAAGTAAAAATAATGATATTCATGTATAAGAAAAAGAATATAACTAAGGAGAGGGAAAGGGGGCAGAGAGAGAGAGAGAGAGAGAGAGAGAGAGAGAGAGAGAGAGAGAGAGACATTTGTGGGAAGACTTTGTTCAGTAACTACTCATGGGTAAAAGCAAAACTAAATTTCTGGATTCTATTTTGCTTTTCGCTTTTCACCTTATTTGATCTTGCTTAACATCACTCATGCCAAGTTGAGTTTTTTTCCTCTTCTTTTTCCTTGCCCACATGTTAACAGATTTAAAAGGAAAAGTACACAGCAGCTCTATTACAGCTCTTCCCCCCAACCCCCTGCAATGCCTCGAAATAGAGCTTTTTGGGATGGGGTACATACTACCTATCACCCCAGGATCATAAGGACTGGCTGAGACTCAGGGCCAAGGTATCTGGGTTCGAGCTCTCCACATTTGTAAATAAACAAATAAACAAACAACATACCCTAAAATATGAAGTCATAAGGAAGTCCCTAGAACATGATACTGCTCAAGAAATGCTCATCTCATCCTCTCATCCCACTTTCTACCTAACACACATGTGTACTCTCCCTAAGGTAAAACTGCATGAGGTGGTCTTTTTCCTGATCTCTAACCTACTTAGGCTAGGCTTTAGGGATCAGACCAATAAGCCCCTGTGCCCTTTGATCTCAATCAATTGCTAATGCTAAGTCCCAGAAAAAGGCCAAGAGGTGGAGGTAAGGGATGAGGAAAGGGGTTAGGGGAATTCACTTCACTTGACCTGGTTGCAACCCTTATCCAAAAGTAGGATCCTTTCAAAGTATCTTCCTCCAAATAAAAATCTCTTCTGGATTCTTATGGGCACTTTCATCTAACATCCCTTTGCAGGTAGGGTAGTAACAGCTCTTCCATTCCATACCTTAGAGTTAATATAATAGCCAACCTATATTTCTTTAAGTAACCTCCTGAAATTGTCCTGAGTTGAGAATGTCAACATTTCTTCCCCCCCCCCTTTTTTTTTATTTATATGAGTACACTGTAGCTGTCTTCAGACACAGGGGCATCAGATCCTATTACAGATAGTTGTGAGCCACCATGTGGTTGCTGGGAATAGAACTCAGGACCTCTGGAAGAGCAGTCAGTGTGAGTCAGTGAGTGCTTTTAACCAATGAGCCAACTCTCCAGCCCAACATTTCTTTTCAAGATTCCAAGAAAAGCCTATGCACAGCATGCCATTTGGTGTCAAGGGAAGAAAACACTTTCCCTAGTTTGGCTCTAGCCCTCTACAATCCATGAGACTCTGACTGGTTTAAGATAGACTTATGAAGCCTGGAGTGACTCTAAACTCTCAGGACTGAAAAAGAGAGTTTTGACCTCTTCTTACTAGGTCCAAAGACATAGCACACCAAGGGCCTCCACTCTCTGTCAGCACTGACCATGTGTAATGCTATCTTGTAGATGTCTTGGTGAGTTGACAAGAATCAGACAATTCTTTTTAAAATCACACTCCAATTATGGAGATCAGAAAGCTAAACACTGTACAAAGCACAAGATAATAAAGTTGAACAAAAAAAGGTGTTGATGAGATAGTGGGGAAGCAGACTGAGAGCTTACTGCCTGTGAACAATGCTGCAGTCTCAAACTTTCTATGCTTCTATTTTTTTCTTTACTAAAATGAGGTCAGTAACATTATACCTGAATGGTATTATTATTAAGACAGGGCTACTGCATGGCACTAGAAATATCTGTAACAAAATGGTTCTTGTCATCAGAGTCAAGTGATATGCGTAAATAAGTTGTAGCTAGAAATCAAATTCTATAACTTTACTGGCATTTTCCCTTCTCCCCCAAATTTAAAAACATTTATTTTCTTTTAAAGGTAATTATATTGCAATATTACCAAATGTAACAAAACACAACAGGGAACTTGCCAGTTAAAACTCCTGAGATAAAAATAGTCCTGGCCAGCAAGATTGCTGAACAGATAAAGACACTTGTCCCAAGCCTAATGACTTGAATTCTATCCCCAGAACCCACATTCAGGAAGGAAAGGACCAACTCCTCCAAATTATTCCCAGGCCTCCACATATGCACCATAGCATGTGCACATGCACACGCACACACACACGCTCACACACAAAATAAATGTAATGTTAAAAAAAATATTCTCTAAGTAAACACTTGGAAATCTATGCTGACAAGAGTTCCATGAGAATGGAACTGATTGAGAGAGTAGAAAAATCTATGAAACTTTGGGAACAATCATTTTAGGATTTTTAGGATTACAGTGTATAAGATAAGGAAGGTTACATCTGAAGAGACTAGGGTCAGAGTGTGAAGAGACTTGAAGGTAAAAGATACAGTTTTAAGTATCTAAGGGGCTGCAGATGGTCAAAAGTCTTGCTATGCAAAGTGAGTGAATCCAAGTTCCTGAGTTAGAAACTGGTTTTTCTTTAAGGAAAAATATTTGAGCTAACAGAGGTCTCTACATAAAAGAAGCTCTCAGCACACTACCAGTGGGCATACTGGAAAACTCTATGGTCACTTCCTGAGTGTCTAGAATCCTAATGTCTAGTTTAGACAAAAGAAAGAAATACTAAGTGGTAATAGAGCATATGTGCTAGCATTTCTCATCAGGATAACAAGGAACACTCGAGAGAGAAGGAGTGCTCTGAGTTAGCCCACTGTGTCATTTACAATGGAGTTCTACTCCATTTCAGAGGTATTCCAGCAGCCTTGTGAATTAAAAAAAAAAAAAAAAAATCAAGACAAAGCATCATTTTGAGTAATAATGCTAAGGACTGCTTTTTGTTCTGTTTAGAAAATTAACATTAAATATGTGTGTGTGTCCTAAAAATTATAGCTACTACGAAGAAAGTGAATCAATGTTGTATTTTCTTTGTTCTACCTGGGAATAGAGTGGCTTTAGAAGTAAATGACAAAAAGGGAGGGTTCAGAAGAGTAGAAAAACATGAGGGTTTAGTGACATTAGCTAATCTAATCTTACTGACCTTGCAGATGTTGGATCTGTGCACTAACTGACACAGCACCATCTCTGTTCATCTCCTCTCTTTCCCTCACTACAATGAGCTGGTTGGCAGGAGACAAGGACAGAAAAGGAAGAAGCTCATCTTTCATCCAGCATGTTTGCTGCTTTCCACGGCTAACACAATTCAGCACAGAACATTAGTGCCCATCACCATGGAGGCAATTGTAACGTCAAACCCAGAACTGTGAAATCACAAAATACAAGACACATACAAAAGGTTCTGGAGCATGAGCAAGACAGCAGAGATATCAGTAAAAAGCACAACCTTTACAAGTTCTTTTGAAACAATTCAGATTTTTAAGTCTTTTTGTTCCTTTCAAAATATGAAGACAATTTCTGATTATTCCAAATTAAAACAATTTCTTCTGTTGACAGAAGATATATCCAAACTCCAGCTTTCAGACTCAGTGAGAAATGAATGGTCTTAGGAAAGGTCATACACCTGGAACAGACACCTTCATAATGAAGTGTGGCTTTTACCTAAAATGGAGAACGCAATCTTTGGCCTAGATCACAAAATATTTTGTTGTAACCCCTATCTTTCATGCACTATTAACTGTGCAGGCAAACACGTAAACATGGCACTAAGTCCTACTGTTGAATGTCCAGTGTATTATCCATGAGAAGTGAAAATGGGGGAGTGGTACCTAACATGGACAGAGGAGTCAGGGAAAGCTTCAGTGGGGGAACCTAAGACAAAGCTGGGAAGGCTTGATGAAGAAAGAGAAGGTTCACTTTTTAGCAAAGGAACATAGGAAATCCAGAAAATTCAGGGCTAGAAGTCTCAAGAATGCCTTCATTTCAGGACTAGTCTGAAAACTTAGGACCTGAAAGAGGTCACAGGCCTGGAGGCCAAAAAAATAGAAGCATTACCAGGACAGCAGCTCCAGACTGGATCTGCTTACAGTATAAAGCTAGTGAGAGAGCTAGTGAGAGTGAATGACCTGGACTTAGCAAACCACAAAGGACCCTGAGTGGTGCCTGAGACATTTCAGGGAGTTACACAGAGCTAGAGAACAGAGGGCTGAACCACAGGAGGTGAGGAAGTAGAGGCCATGGATAAGGCTACCCACAGGAAGCTTGGTTTAGAACAAACTGAGCCAACAGGAAACATAGGATCAAATTTTATTTTCCAGTCATTGCCACTGATTTGAGCTTCAGACTGGCCCTGTTGAATTCTTCTTTTTACCTTATCTACTACATTGAAGTCACAGGCTGGCTTCCTCTCCACCTATTCTTCATACAACAGTTGGATGGGATGGTCTATTCAAAATATAAATTGAGATAATCTCACCCATCACTCAGAGTGTATGATGGCTTCCTACTGCCCTTGGAGTAAGTCTCAACTCCTTGCCAAGCCTGTAAGTTCTTGGGTGATCTAGGCTCTGCTTCCCTACCACCTTCTTATCACCTCTCCCTCCTACCTGCGTTTACCAACCTGGCTCTTCTCAGTCCTGGACTACACTTGCACAAACTGCTGCTTCCTCCTAGAAATGCTAGTTTCTTACTCTCCTTCCCCTAACTGAGGCAGCCTAAGGGGAGGTCATCTACAAAAATCTTCCTCTACCCCATGTCCAGGGGTTCTCCACCAGCCACTTCATCTGTGGTCTCAGTTGTCCAATCATCCAGGTGAGATTTTCCTAGTTCTCACTCAGCAATACAGACTTAACTCATTTCTCTCTGTTGCCTGTTGTATGGGCTTTAAAGAGCAACAGTGTCTGTCTCCAGAGCTAATAGGAAAGTTACTTCAGAAGGTATGTGAACACCCTAGTTCTCCTGTCTCTCCTGACCTTTGCAATCACCAACCTTCATCAGGAGCCAGTCTAAGGCTCTCCAGCCCTTCTCAATCCCTAGTCATCCAGACAGAAGGGCCTCTTCATTCTGTCTTGGCACTGTACAGGTCCTGCCTTACTCTTCCTAGAGTCCTTTCACAACCCTCTGTAAACAAACATTCAAACAACCAAACTGACTTCCTATCCAGTACACGCCTCTTCTCCATCTTCTTTGAATTAACTCATCAGTTCCCATCCTAAGTCTGGTGCACAAAAGCCTTCTAGACATTTGTTCGTTCGTTCATTCATTCATTCATTCATTGTCAGTCTCTTCCCTCATGCTGTTGACCACTGACACCTGGGGGACAACTTAGGAAACTATGATTTAAAACCAGCAGGTATTCATTGGAGAGTATTCTCCTCTTCCACACTATTTGAATTATAAAACGAGCACAAAAATGTCTATTATTTTTGGTCACTGAGGTCTCAGTGGTGTCGTCTATTATATAAGCTAGTGCTTCTCTACTCAGATAAGCTGCGTTTAAGTATCTTAGAGAAGGCGGGGATATACTAGTAAAGAAGACCATGTATAGAAGAGCGTGGAATAAGGAGTAGGAATAGCCTAATGACCCAGCCTCTATACTTTACTAATCTTCACCGAGAATTTTCTAAATAAAGTTTCTTGTTAAAATAAAGTTTCTAATTTAACACTCATCATCTTCTCTTACTATTATCACAAAAGGTTATGAAAATGACTTAGAGAAGCAAGTTACTAGTAAATGGAGGAGCTGAGACTGACTCACAGGACTAGACTCACAGTCAAAGGCATTTCACTACAGCATCTGGGCTCTCATATCACATTCTAGTGCTCTATCAGAGCTACTCTTGGCTGACACACAAAGGAGCTAGAATTAAGGGAAAGATTAAGAAGCCTGGTAGAATTGATCAAAGACTGTGGAAGTCCTTAAGTATCAATCTGTGGAGTGTAACTTTCACCCAACAAACAATGGGAAGCAATAATCAACTCCCACTTCCAAGTTCCACAACAGTAAACTGATACATTCTCCTTCCTTCAAAGACCTCACTGTACTTTCTGCTCTTGACCACTAAGTGCCAAAGGCCCACCCACTTTAGAAACAAAATAGCTTTTACAAGGGCAACACTTTTAGCCTTTTACTTTCCAGAAAGCTAACACAAAGATCTAGCTTTCTCTAACCTGCCAAAGGAGTGAAGACTCACTCACTCATCAGAACACACTGATAGTGAGAGATAATTCGCTCTAACGAGGTGACTTTTTTTTTTTTTTTTTTTTTTTTTTTGAGGCAGACCATCCCAGGAACTAAGCATACAGAGCCCTCAACCAGGAAAAGCTCCCTTGAGCTGTTTTTCACAGCTTTTCTGCTAGTTCCTTTGTACTTAGCCATCCCAGAGTAAAGGAGACTGAACAGCTGACCCACCCCACCAAATGGTGAGCGCTCCTCACTAACATTCCTGAAAAAGATATTCAGAAATGAGATGATTGCTGTCCAAAAGTGTTGCTAACCTGGGGTTAATCCTTTTCTGTGAAGGCCTCACTAGCATCACTTAGAGCTCCACCTTCCCCACATACCAAGCCATACACATCCATTATTTTGGTTTTCCATTTACCATACTGCACAGTTTGAGCCACATCATGTTTCAGTCAACAACGGACTGCATATGTTATGGTGGCCCTATATGATTATGATGGAGCTGAAAATTTCTAACCACATGGGACTTTTACTATACTTTCTATTTAAACACACAAACACTTAAATGCTTTCTTTTATAAGAGTTGCCTTGGTCATGGTGTCTTTTCACAGCAATATAACAGTAACTAAGACAATGGTATACCTATTGTTTCTTGGCTATAAAAATATACAGCATGCTACCCTACATTTTTATAGCTAAGGAACAATAGGTTATACCATTATCTTAGTCACTGTTCTTTTGTTGTGAAAAGACACCATGACCAAGGCGATTCTTATAAAGAAAAGCATTTAATTGTGAACATGTTTACAGGCTTAATCCATTATCATTAAAGCAGGGCACATGGGAGCAGGGAGCATGGAGCATGGAGGCAGCAGGCAGGTGTAGTGCTGGAGAAGTAGCTAAATGCTACATCCTTATCCATAAGAAGAAAGAGAGAGAGAGAAAGAGAGAGAGTGGAGCAGGGGGAGGGGGAGGGGAAGAGGGAGAGGAGGGGAGGGGAAGAGGGAGAGGAGGAGAGGGGGAGAGGGGAGGGGGAAGAGGGGGAAAGGGGAGAGGAGGAGAGGGGGAAAGGGGGAGAGGGAGAGAGAGAGAGAGAGAGAGAGAGAGAGAGAGGAAGAGAGAGGGAGAGAGAGGGAGAGAGAGGGAGAGAGAGAGGGAGAGAGAGGGAGAGAGAGAGGGAGAGAGAGAGGGAGAGAGAGGGAGAGACTGACTGACTGACTGAGACTAGACCTGGTATGGGCTTTTGATTTCAAAGCCCAGTCAACAAGGGCACATTTCTTAATCTTTCTAATACTTCCAAAGATTTCCACTACATAATGACTAAGCACTCAAAGATATGAGTCTACAGGACCATTCTTATCCAAATCACAATTATACATCCCTGGTTATGTAAGCATATTCTATGCTGAACACCCAAAAAAAGATGAAGCATCTTTCAGAACATATTCCTGTTGTTAAGCAACATGTGACTGAATTTCTAACTGTTTTAAATGTTCACTATAATCCCGAGTTCATTTTCAGCTATGCTTCTGTAAAAGCAATCTATACTATATACTTCTTAAATTTTATTATGCTAATTACAAAAACAAATTATAAAAAAGGAATTGGGCATTCTTGATGAGTGAGTCATTTTAAATAATTCAAGGCTAACACATAAGCACTAAAATGATCTGGAGCCTTGCTAAAGTTAGTGATGTCTCAATAAATAAAATACATCAGTTATAGTTTGGTAGTTCACTCTTGCCTGGCTTTCCAGATGCTATAGCTCAAAAACCAGAACACTTGCCTAGCATCTGTAAAGCCAAAGTTCACTTTCTGACACTGAAAGACAATCCTACTCTGATACACTTCTTCCAAGCCAGCCTCCAAGCTATTCTTGCCTGCCTGATTATAACGAATTGCCAAGTATTATGTATATGGTAGAGGAATGTTAAATATATATTCTTAAGTTCCTCTCCCCCAGATAGTCCCATATGATGATAGAGCCTGGTATCTCTTATTTTTAACATGGTTTTCATATACATTCTAGAAACACAGTAGTGCTTGCTACCACGGCAGACCATCTGAATTACAATAAAGTAGGCCAAAGCTGAATTCTCCTAGAGACCTTACAACCAGTAGTACATCTTGTGTCATGATTTTAATTTCCTTGTTTGGGCAAAATCCACCAATAATTTGAGGCTCCTATAGACTGGTTTAACACTCTTGGTCTCTTCCACTGCTGAGACCTCTTACTTACCTCACTTCATTCACTAGAGACTTATGTAAATGTAAATGTCACTTTTATTTCCTCAGAGGAAGGGATGAAATGAGAGCCATACCCAAGATTTATGAATACATGCCTTGGGCTGAGCCTAGAGCATTTTTGTCTAACTATCCCTAAATTTAGGTCTCGAAGCTTCTAGCCTCCATACAATCTAATCTTCTGCAAGTCCAGACCTTGAAGACTTCAGCTTCCACTCTCTGTCTGCTAACCTAGGTGTGGAATGTTTCAGCCTCTGAGACTTATTACTGAATTAAGTTCACCCTTCCTAGCTCTTTGTGAACTCTGGCTGGTTGGTTCAACTCAGCTGTTTTGGCTCAAACTCCTCTCCAGCTAACTGATTAAAATTAGCTCCTCTCAGCTTCTGACTAAATTGCTCTGCTTGGAAAGACTACCTTGAAATCCACAAACTGAACTGCTCTGCTCTGAACTGAGCTCAACTGAACTACATGAACCAAACTGCCTCTGAAACTGACTCTCTCTCTCCCCCTCTCTGTGCTTTTAAGTAGCCTCTCTTTTCTGTCTGTTCTCATGAGAGTTGGGCATATCCTATCTCTGACTTATTCTGTCAAATCTTTCTCTGATTCATCCACCTTGTCTGCCCCTCACTTAGACTTCATTGCTTGGGATTAAAGGTATGCCCTAAGGGCTTGTCTGCATTCCAGCTGGTTCATTTCTTCGGATGTGATCCCTTGCAGGAACAACCATATTGCTGGATTTAAAATTCCTCTACAAACCTAGCTCTTCCTTCTCTCAGTTCCATAAATCCTGGCATGCTTCTAATGGCTTCTCTAACCTTAGGGACAACCAACTCTTTTGCTGCTCAGTTATTTAATCTCCTTGACTTCATCCATCTTTACTGAGTTCACTTCAATAGTCTCTGTGGCAAAACACAGGGTTCTCTCATGCCCACTGATTAACTGCTCCAACTCTTAAATCTTCCATGCACATGTCCCTCTAACCACATCCTAGTATTACTCCATTACTCCAAAACACTCATCCCTTGACTTCATCAACACCTCTAGGCCTTTCTCCTTGCCATGCAGCCTTGGCAGCCCATCTGTCATGTTAATCACTTTCTGACCAATACCCTCAGTGCACCTGCTTCACTGTCCTGCCATTCCCCCTTAACAAATCCCAACTCTGGCTCAGCCAACCATATGCCTTCATTGCTCCCCAAATTAGGCAGTTAAATGCTACTGGTATCCCAATTAATCTATCATCTCTTATTTCGATGCTGCCTAACAAGCATGGACATTGTTTCAAACTCATTCTCCATCCTTCTAACCTTAATTGGCTGGCAAAACGTCTCCTTTTCCTTTGGACTCTTCCCACTTATTCAAGCAAACAACTTCATTCTCTATTGGTTAATTTCAATTGCCAACTTGGCTGGATTAACAAACAACTTATTAGTAAGGCACACACTTGAGTGTGTCTGTGAGTCTTTCCAGAAATAGTTAACTTCAGAGAAAGACTGTTGCTGAATATAGGCAGCACCATCACATAAACTGTGGTCTCAACTTAGTTAAAAGGAGAAAATCAGCTTTATAACAAAATGCATCTTTCTTGGCTTCCTGACTGTGTGTGGACCCATGTGACCAGGTGCCTCCTGTCACCATGCCTTCTCTCCGTAAAGGACTGTATCTTCTTAAAGCTTAGCTTGCTTTTAGTCAAGTATTTGATTGCAGCAATGAGAAAACCAACTAATAAAAAGAGGATGGAAACCATTACACTCTCACTCCCTCATAAGCCATCCCATTAGAAAATACGACTGTGCTCAGAGAGCCCATTATGAGGGCTTCCAACTTCATGATACCTGAGCAGGACAGGTAATTGGGCCCACTGTTCATGTGATTATTCAAGGTAAGCTCCCTGGAGGTAAGCATCCCTGAAGCAAGCTGCACGCTGGTGGGTAACTTACTAATATGTTTATTTAGATTTATCTTATTTTATGCATATGAGTAGCTTTGCCTGCATGTATGTTTGCGTACCATTTGTGTGCCTAATGCATGTGGAGGTCAGAAGAAGGCATTAGACCTCCTGAGGTTGTAGTAACAACAGATGGCTATGAGCCACTATGTGGATGCTGGGAACAAAACCCAGGGCCTCTGGAAGAGTAGCCAGTGCACCTAACCACTGAACTATCTTTCCAGCCCCAGAGGGTAACTTTGTAGAAAAGGAAAATAAAGTAGGCTCTTGAAAATTCTCTCCTCTAAGAATCTTAAAGACAGAGATAAGTTTTAAATGAAGAAAGCTATCTTGCCTCACAATCATAAAACAAGCTTAAATCCAAACATAAAGTTATCATGAATACACAGAATAATTACAAGTCCCAATTTGGAACCAGGGTCAGTGAAAGAATACAAAATCATTAACTCTATGTCTTTCATTCTCAACCAAGCCATATTTATTAGTGAGATTACAAGCCTGCCTTCCTTATAACTGATACAGAATTCTGCTCCTCACAATGACCCTATGAGATAAGAACTGTTTTTTCTCTTACCTTTACAGCTGAAAAAGTTTTTTTTTTAAAGAAGGGCCAGGTGTTTGAGATGCATGGCTCTTAATCCTAGCACTCTAGAAGCAGAGGCAGATGGATCTCTGTGAGTTCAAGGCCAGCCTGGTCCACATAGTGAGTTCCAGGCCAGAAGGACTACAGAGTGAGACACCCAAAGTCCAACTCTGGCCTATATACTCACATAAACACATACCTGTGCACACACACTCATACAAGCATGTATATCACACACACCCATATAAACATGTATTATACACACACACAAAGAAAAAAAAATCCCAGAATTACATAAGATTGTAACACAAATGTTCTGTTTTTAGCTCTCATATATCCTTAAAAACACAAACATTAGCAGTAATTAAGTATAAAGATATCAGTATTCCTCATGTTAATGTTAAAGGATAG
Organism: Arvicanthis niloticus; assembly: GCF_011762505.2. Lineage (NCBI taxonomy): Eukaryota > Metazoa > Chordata > Mammalia > Rodentia > Muridae > Arvicanthis > Arvicanthis niloticus. The sequence goes on from NC_047659.1 coordinate 130,139,700, forward strand.
AGATTATTAAAACGAAAAGATGAAAGGTCATGTGGATTAATATCCTAACTCTAGTCAGGCACTGTGGTTTACATCTTTAATCCCAGCACTCAGGAGGCAGAGGCAAGCTGATCTCTGTGAGTTCAAGGCCAGCCTGGTCTACAAAGGGAGTCCCAGGAGAGCCAGAGCTCTGTTACATAGAGAAAGGCTCTCTGGAAAAAGAAAAACAAAACGTCCTAACTACTACTTTCTCAACTGTGTTATTTTAAAGTTACCTTCTTAATTGTGTTACTTTCAATTCCATTTCTTCAACTACAGAGAGAAATGCACCTTACCAGGGTCTCCCAATGTGTGACTATACTTAGCAGTGGACCTTGTACTTAATAAATCTCAAAATGGTTAGATATTATAATCATTATCCAATGTTCTTGAAACATTAACCTACAGGATCCCACAGAGAGAGCTGTACACCAGAGCCATACCATAACCCAGGCAAAACTGTCCTCACACACATACATCTTGCAATATACTGGCAAAGTGACAAGAATAAAGATAAAGAAGGAAAGAAACATATAAATGAAATTCTTGGGATTTTAGTGAAGTCCTAACAGGAAATATGTATGTACTGAGATGGGACAATGAGAAGGAAGCTACTATGCAAGCGACCATCAGTAATGGCCATTCTGAAGAGAAGGATCTTTCTAAGAGTGCCCGGTAAAGAGAAGGATTTATACAAATGAGGAAGAGAACTTGGATATTTGAGGCATTGAAGGTGTTCAACCTGACAAACACAAGCAATGAACAGGTACTGGAAAGACTCATGGGGGCTGGGTGGCACCTCAAAGTATTCACAGATGTGACTCTTCGGTACAGTGAGTAGCCACTCAACTAAGAAGTGCTCTGCCCTTGTCTTTAAATCAGTTTCCCCTGGCTTCAGTAGAAGCAACAGGCAAGAGTGAGGCCAGAAGACCAGCTAAGAGGCATCAACAGTCATCCAGCTGAGAAAAGAGAATGCAAGATTAGGAAGGAACAGGATTGAAATATTCTGGCGTAGCATCAAGAATGAAGACAACAGATGTGGAAGTTTGAGAGGGAGACTGACAGACCAAATTGGGGGTTTTGAATTTAGCTCGGTTGTAGGATAATTAGTTAGCAAACACAAGGCCCCAAGTTATATTGATAACATGAAACGGGAGAGGAGGGAGCAGGTAATTTATAGACATGTGAAGTTTGAGATGAGGTGGCAAGCAAAAACAACAGGAGTTGTCTGGGGTAGGGATGCAATGAGAGAAGAGCAATTGATGAGAAAAGAAAAGAAATGATAACATTGAGTTATGGTGGTTACATACTTTAATTCCCAGAATTTAGGAAGCTGAAGCAAGAGAATCACAAGCTCAAGGACTTCCTAGGCAATACAGTGAATTCAAGGGCAGCTTCAGCTATACATCAAGACTGTCTCAGAGGAAGAGAGGGAAATCTAAAACTGATAGGATTAAGCAACCTCTACAAAAGCACACAGACTTGAACTCAGATACATTTGCAACAAATGTCCATTGAAGAATAAATTTTAACATATTCCCTATAGTCCCTCAGCAGAATAAAATTTCCATTTAGGACATATACACTACACCACCAAGTTCTTAGTATCTGAAACATAAGCATCAAAAGTTTTTCTAAGGTCTCTAGGCTGTATTGTTCTAGGAAAGGTTCAGAGAAAACAGCAAATCTCCCCACAAACCAAACTCACTGAAAACAAAAGTAGCCTATCTGATGTTCAAAGTATAAGAATTTTACACTCAGAAATACAATTTTCCCCATCCTTATCAATGAAAGTACAATGATACATTTTACTACAGATGTTGTTTTCTCCTGAAAGATGAAACCAGCACTTTCAAACAGTTCAAAGGTCACACAAAAGATAAAAACTGCTTAAAGGTTAAGGATTAATTATAAAATGTTTAAAAAGAAAAAAAGCCCAAGCAAGTAAGTGCACCTCCAAAGCCATCCAAAAATGATAAGCAGAGACATGAAAAGGACAGAATTGCCAAGAAAGTAAGTAAATATAACAGCTACTCCCCAAATGAAAACACATCAAGGCTCTAATTACACCTTTGGGAATCTGTGGACACAAAAAGCTCACTATGCTCTTAAGGCTTATACTATCGCTAAGACCTACCAAACCAGGACACTTTAGACTGCTCCAAAACTTCCAGTGTGATAAGAAAGGGTAACACATAAGGAGGAAAGCCAGCAATATTTGCCAAAAATGTTCCTTCCTGAAACTGTTCAAATTAAATCAAGGTTTTCTTTTCTTTTTTTTTTCTTTTTCTTTTTTTTTTAAATTCATTGATTTTATTATTTTGTGTGTCTGAGTGTTCTGTCTGCATGTATGTATGAACATTAGATGTGTGCCTGGTACTGATGGAGCTCAGAAAACTGTGTCAGTTCCCCTGGGACTGGAGTTACAGATGGTTCTGAGCTGCCTTGTGGGTGCTGGGACTCAAACCTTGATCTTCTGCAAGAGCAACAAGTGCTCTTCACTGCTGAGCCAACTCTCCAGCCTTTTTTTCCCCCCCCCTAATTTTATTATTTTTATTTTATGTGTATGGATATTTTGTCTTTGGGTATATCTGTATACTACTTGTGTTCCTGGTACCCACAGAAGCCAGTGGAAGGTATTGGATCTCCTGGGACTGCAGTTGCACATAGTTGTCCATGCAGGTGCTGAAGTTGGAACCTAGTCCCCTTTGGAAGAGCAGCCAGTGCTCTCAGCTGCTGAGCTGTCCCTCCAGCCCCTAAGACTGTCATTCTTTTTAAGATACAAGGCTCACCTTGTAAAATTCGTCTACAATATGCAACAAGAAAAAAAAATCACAGAGTTTAAAAATATGTTACTCCACCTCATGATATAGCTACTTAGAAGTCTACCAGAAATGTCACTTGAATAGATAGATGGACAACTAGCATCCATTTACTTACTGAACAAATACTAAGTACCCACAGTGGAGCAGGAGCAATTCTAAAGCCTGAGGGATTTCAGTGAAACAAGGCCTCAAGCTGATGAGATAGCAAGGAGACAGACAATAAACCAACAATTGAATACAATGAAGTATTGCAGAAGGTGATGAGAGTACAGCAGAGTGAAAGACATAGAGTGATGTGATCTTGTAGAGTTGTCTGGGAAAACCTGAAGACCTAAAGTTAAGGAAACCCATTTTAACTTTACAGTCTCTAGGCCAGCTGTGTACACAGAGGAAGCATAAATGCAGAGGCACCGAGGCCAGAGTATGACTGAATTTAAAAAGACAGCAGAGATTGATTTGGCCAGGTTGGAGACAGGTAGCCCACAGAGAGGACTAGAGGAGAAATTTCTGGAGGGCTGCAAGCACAGAACTCTCAAGACCTGGATTTCTTTCCTTTTGTTTTTAAAAGTTTTTAAAGGGAAAATAATTGCTCATAAAAGCAAGACATGCCCCTCACAATCTATTTATAAATGGAAGGAAAAGTATACAATAAAACTCATATAAGCTGGTAGCACTTTGAGAGCGAGAAAAAAGAAAACACATATACTTGGGAACAAAAGACTGAAAAAGATAAATGCCAAACAAGTTTACTAGCGTTTGTGAGTTATAAGGGTTTTCTTTCCCTTACACTTTTGTTACTCAAATTTTCTGCCTTAAAAATAAATCAGAGACAGAAAAAAAACAGGGATGGTTTCACACAAGTGTTCACATATGCTCGATGCTTGCTCTCTCTTTCACACACACACACACGCCCCCACCCCCTACCCATCCCAATTATGGATGACACTAGTCTGAAATCTTACTTCAACTGAGGGAAAAAACAACATAAGGGAACTTTTTCTTTTCCAAAAAAATTACCACACTTCCCATGCAATGTTTGCCTGCCATGAACCACTGCACAAATCAAGCATCAATGTATCAAGGTCACAAAACCAACTTGGTTAATATGTTTATCATTACACAGCAGGCCTGTCCCCTTAGAGCTGCTTTGATACCATCTCTCTAAGGCACACACATACAAAGGCCCTTTTGCTCATTTCCTAAGTCTCTTTGATACTTCTTTGCTGTTTCTGGATTTTTCCACTGTATGTCTCTTAGAAGCAAATTAAGCCCGAATCAGTTGTTCCAGCTAATGAAGTGTGCTTTTGGCTCTTTTCTCCTCGGTTGAGAATTATCCGGCAAGCTACCAACTATTTTAGAACACATTTCTGTTAGTTTTGAAAATACTGCGATACTACGTTACCACAAACAAAAAAATAAATCAAGATAGCAACATATGAGAACATATATATAGATATATAGACATAAAAAGTGCTGTATTCTTTTTTAATTAAAAAATGTGTGGATGCCTTATGAATAAACATGTTAGGCTATCTAGATAAATATATGTGTTGGCATAACACCAATAAAGGCAGAAAGAGCATGCCTTCTCTTCTCTAGCCCCCAACCTGCGTCACATAACAGTTTCTCACAGGGCACACTACCAGGGCAATCACTGTCCACAAATGCAAGCCACACAACTCAAAATGCCTCAAGCTCTCAGATACTTTCCACCCTAAGCCCCACACCCCACCCACTCCTCAATCACTTCCAACAGGTTTCTCTGAATGAAAACCCCAAACTGGGGAGGCTTCACAAGTCCCAAACTCTGTTCACACGCCCATTTGGGCATCCTAGAACCCTAAGATTCTAAAAACAAAACAAACAAACAAACAAACAAAAACCAAAACCCTGGTGTTTCCGCGCGGGCAATGAGGATTCCACTGTACCCCTGAGTGGTTCGAGTCCCGACGCTCTTTTCACCAGAGGCACGGGTGCCAGCCGCTCGCAGCCGCCCGCGGGAGTGCGGACACACGCACCCACGGCCAGGCCCCCACCTCCAGCCCGCTTCGGTTCCTTCTGCAACTCTGCCCCGCGCGACCACCCTGACTTGGACTCCCGGGCGTGGAGCCCACGGCAAGCGCGGCGCTGACAGATGGGGAAGGCGGGACATCTGGGGGAAGGGGCGGGGCAGCTCGGAGCGGGGGTGCAGGCGGCTGACAGGGCCCGGCGGGAGCCGGGCCTGGCGGGAAGGCGCTCGCAAACACACAGGGGCTGACAGACGCGGAGACACACAGACGCCGGGGACTGACAGCTGCGGGGACGACGGGCCTCGGCGGGCGCTCACCTGGCGACGGCGGCGGCACCCGTGGCCCGGCTGCTCTCCCCACGCTGCAGGCCTCCCTCCCTTCCCGGTGGGCGGGCGGGCGGCCGGCGCAGGCCCCGCGGAGGCGGCGGCGGTGGCGGCGACGCCAGAGCCACGGGCCGCTTCTGTGGCGAAGACGAGCTGCACCAACTGACTCCCGGCCGCTCGGCTGAGCTCGGTGACACTCGGAGGCGTTCGGCTCCGGTCGGCCCACTTCGACTCGGCTGGGGGCGTGGCTCCCCCCCCCCCGCCCAGGTCGCCTCGGGCGCTAGGAGGCGGGGCTTTGGGAACGAGCGCAAGCCCCTTGACGTCGCGGGGAGCGGACCTTACCCAGGGCGCATGCGCCGGTCGGCTGCCCGCTCAAGCGCTCTCCCTGTGTGGGTAGCCAACAGGGGCAGGGGAGGCAGGACACCCGGGCGGATGCCGAGGCCCTAAGCAGTTCCCGGCCTTTGTGCTCCGTATCCTGGTCTTTCTTGAGGGCCACCTAAGGAAGGCCACACGAGGTAAAACTTTCAAAAGGATGTAGTCTGGGCAAGGGTCCCAGACCCGTGCGCTCTCTTTCCCCAGTGCAGTGTTTCCAAATTAGCAACATTTGGGAGTTGTTTTTTAACACCCACTAAGGGTTCACGGCAGGTTTTAGTATTTTGTTTACTCAAAGAAATAGCAGCCGAAACGAATTTATGATCTCCGATTCTTTAACACTGTCTTAGGAGAGTGGAGCTTTCAAACACCTGCTCCCGTCATGCCCTCATCTTCACAGCTGCTACTGGCCTGGGATTAAAATCTTGTTTCATGTTCCAGGCATCTTTTCACAACAGAACCTAAATCTGTGGCAAATATGTTCAGAAAATGGTCCTCACCCTTCGGATCCAGATTGACAAACAGCTCCCACACAGGGAACTCTGAGCGGGTCCCAGTCCCAAATTTGTTTATATCTAATATCAATTGCCCACCATCTCTCGTCCACAAAAGGCAAAAAAATATTAGGATTATATAGAATGAATGAGAAGATTAAATGTCAGAATGTATAGCCTCCTGCACCTTATCTTGTTGTTTAGTAAGTGAGGCTGAATTTATAGCTTTGTATGAGATGGCCTACACCTGTAATCTCACTCAAAGAGGCTGAAGCAAGAGGATTGCAAGTTTGGGGTCAGCCTGGGCTACATAGCAAGTTCCAAACCAGTCTGGACTACATGGTAAGACCCTGTCTCAAAGAACAAACAAACAAACAAACAAAAAGGCTGAGTTTATTACAGTCAATAAATACATGTTTTAAGTGTGAGCAGTGTGTCAAATTTAACATGTCCAGAGTCAAACAGTAGAACTTGCACCTTACCTAACACATGGCACATTGTCATTACACAATCGTCCTCACTACAGTTCATGTCAAGCCCAGGCTTGTTTTTTTTTTGTTTTGTTTTGTTTTGTTTTGTATTTTTAATGACCAGGCCAAAGCATCTCAGCCACCCTTCACTCCTCTCTTCCAATCATAGCCATCTTGAACCATTAGCAAACCTGCCAACCCCACCTTTAGCTGTCTGTATGCTGGGAATACTGCAGTAGCATCTTCCCTACCTGCTCTTCTTCATTCCAGCCTGTGTTCAACACAGCAGTCCCAGGGATCTTGTTAAAGCTTAAGTCAAAGTAATGTTCCTGAGGGAGGGATGGGGAGGAGAGGAAGGAAGAGAAACCGATTAGAATGTAAAATAAATACATGTTTTAAAAATCCAATGTTTCCCATCTTGGGCACACTTAAAAAAAAAAAAAAAACAAAATCAAAATCAACAACAACAACAACAAAAAAAAAAGCCTTTACTCCAGGGACCCCTAGATCACATGCAATCTGCTCTTTCTTCTAACTAAGTGTGTCTCCTTCTCCTTCAGTCCTCAGCCAGCCACATTAGCCTCTTTCCTGCTCCTGGAACATGAATGATCTTTGCACTTAGTTTATCTTCTCCTGGTCATTGGAAAGATGTGTCTCACTTCACATTTCTACTCCAAAGGTATTTCCTTTGATGGATATTAAGTCCCACCTTCACCATGTAGTCTCCCTTTTCTGTGCTTTGCTTCTCTTCCTAGTCCTTATAACCTCTCCTGTCTTTCATGTCCCTCAGGGCAGGAATGTTTTGTTTTGCTTATTTTCAACACCTGGAACATGGGCAGACACGTTCAAACACTCAGTAAATATTTCTTGAATGGATGAGTATGTATGATATGTTGTACTCCAGTTTATTTTTATTTATTCAACCAACTTTCCCAAGCACCTTTTCTGATCCGGGCACTGTGAGAGATGCAGCGGTACGCAAGACGTTCTCCCAGACGCCAAAGAACTCCATATTTCAGAAAAGACAGACATGTAAAGCTATAGTTCTGGAAGAAAATATGCAAATGCCAACTGCTTTGGTAAACATAGCACAAAGGGTATAATTACCAGGATGGCGAAAGTAAGCTAGTGCTTACATGTAATCCCAGATACTCAGGAGGCTAAGTCAGAAGGACCACAAGTTTGAGCCAACCTTGGCAACTTTAGCAAGACCTTATCTCAAGATAAAAATTAAAGACAGGAGAGAGAATTGTTACTGGGGGGTATACAGTCACGGTGTTTGCCTGGCATAGTCAAGCCCTGGGGTTCCATCTCCAGTACCAGAGAAGAGAACAAGCATCCAAAGGGCCAAAGAAATGATAAAGATGAGTGTGGGAAGGGTTCCCGAGAACACTGGAAGCTAGAAGCTGAACCCGGAGACATGACCAGAAGTGACTCTAGGCAGAGGCAGCAACCGGCACACACATTAGTGTCAGGAGGGATATCAGGAGGCAGAGAAGTTATTGATAATATTTAATCCAAGAGGCAAATTGTTTTCCTTCAAAAGAAAAAGGACCCATGAGAGGACCCAGCAGATTAGTCACTTGCTGCCAAACCTGAAAATCTAAGTCTCATCCCCAGAACCCACGTGGTAGAAAGAACTGACTCCTGATAGCTCTTTGGCCCTGTAAATAAATAAACATAATTTAAACTTTTTTTTTTTTTTTTTTTAATGAAACGTCCTAGGAAGATGGCTTGGACAGTAAACCACTTGCCATGCAAGCATGAGAACGTAAGTTTGGATCCCTCAAACACACTTTAAAAAACCTGGGTGTGTTTGAAAAAAAAAAAAACAGTGGATTTGGAGCATATACCCAAAGGACTCTATAGTCTCCCATAAAGATGCTTGCATATACATGTTTATTGCTCCGCTCTTTAGCCCTAGCAAGGAAAGGGAACCAGCTTAGATGTTCATCAACAGGCTAGTACATAATGTTGTAATATGCATAATGGAATTTTACCCTGCATAAAGAAAAATGGAAATATAAAACTTTCAGGGAAACGGGTAGATCTGGAGAGTATATTAAGCAAGGTGACCCAAACTCAGAAAGAAAAAGCCTCACATTCTCAGATGTGGGTCCCCTAGCTTGTAATGTAACTCTGTGTGTGTGTGTGTGTGTGTGTGTGTGTGTGTGTGTGTGTGTGTATGGTATGAGTTAGAGTAAAGGTCTGAAAAGTTGGCACAGCAGTTAAGAGCTAGTACTGCTCTTGCAAAGGACCCAAGTTCAGTTTCTAGTACCCATGTCAAGGAGATCACAACTGCCTATAATTCCAGCTCCAGGAGATCTGGCACCCTCTTCTGACCTATTTAGGAACTACACCCATGTGAACCAATCCATATATAGTCATGAACATAGTCACATAATTAAAAATAAAAATAAGGGTTGGAGAGATGGCTCAACAGTTAGGTTAAGAGCACTGGTTGCTCTTCCAGAGAACCTGCCTTTAATTCTCAGCCCCCACACAACAGCCCACAACCATCTGTAACACACTAGTTCTAGGAGATCCAACACTCTTCTGAATCCTGTGGAATCCGTACACGGTGCACATATGTACACACAAGCAAACTGTCATACACAAAAATAAAAATTAAAAAAAAATGTTTTTACATTAAGGGCTGCAGTATCTAGACTCTCTGAGAGTAGAATGTCTTTGTGGGGTGGATATGGGGACTCTCATCTTTCTCTACAATTCTTAATGACTGGGCCTGCCTCATAAGTACAGAGGTGGTCCCAAACTCGCTGATAGACTCAAGAATATTTTTGCAAGTCCTAAAAATAACATAGATTGGATGAGACAGTGAGCAGGCCATTATATATATTATGTTAATATATCATGTGTGCATGTGCACATACATGTGCACCCATGGGAATACACACATGAGTCTCACACAAAGAATGCTGAACCAAGCAGGCTAGACACAAAAGCCTTAACTTGTAAAAAGTTCATCAAACTCATAGTCTGACAAAACCAGCCACGCCTTAGCCCATAACTCTCTATCTAGTACTTCTTATGACTACCGGGAGAATTCTGTGGTACAAAATGGATAACTATCCAGCTCTGCTGGAACATTTACTTAGAGATGAAGAGTGAAATTAGTCCTGGAGGTGAGTGCACATAAGGAAGTTTTGGGCACAGCTTTCTGTTGTAAAGCAGAAAACAGGAGATTGAAGCTCCTTTCTGTAGGAGCCCATCATAATGACATTTGTGATGGTAATAAAGTCCAAGCTAGGGAGTTATAATGAGCTATTTCAACTGTAATGAATATTAATCATGCCCTGAAGATCGTGGTACAGGACAACAGACACACAGAAATTCCGTGGTACAACAAACATTGGCAAAGTGTGTTCCCAGCTATAACACAAAATGAAATGAGACCATGTGGTTTTGGAAGAGTTGTCTTAGTCATTGCTCCATTGCTGTGAACAGACACCATGACTAAGGCAACTCTTAAAAAGGACAACATTTAATAGAGAGCTTGCTTGCAGTTTTAGAGTCTTAGTTCATTATTATCATGGCAGAGAGCATGGTGACATGCAGGCAGGAATGGCTATGAAGCTGAGAACTTTACATTCTAATCTATGGGGAGAGGAGGAGGAGGAGGAGGAAGAGGAGGAGGAGGAGGAAGAGGAGGAGGAGGAGGAGGAGGAGGAGGAGAGAGAGAGAGAGAGAGAGAGAGAAGAGATCCTGGATCTGGATCTGGATCTGGATCTGGATCTGGATCTGGATCTGGATCTGCTGTGGGCTTTTGAAACCTCAAAGCCCATCCTCAGTGGCACACTTCCTCCAACAACAACACCTCCTAATCCTTCTAATCCTTTCAAATAGTTCCATTCCCTGGTGACAAAGGACTCATGTATGAGTCTATGGGGGCCATTCTTATTCAAATCTCTACAATAGTTACTCTGATTTTTTCAGAATGTCCAAACATTATTTATTTTTACAATAATGGGATTGTAGTATATAAACTATATGTCTAAATATACTGTTTAACTTCTTAAAATTAGTTATGTATTATATATATGATGGATACCATCATTATCCTAATCATGGCCTTGCATATGTATGTTAAAAATCAAATGGGACACTTTAAATATGTGTGGTTTACTGTATATTAATTATACCTTAATGAAACAGGTATATTATTTTAAAATCTCTTTTTCTCTTTTCCCCACTTTAACTCTGTAAGCTCCATCCATGCTGTCTTAGGAATAGCTACTCTACAGGTTTTTTGTTTTTTGGGTTTTTGTTGTTGTTGTTACTACCATGCAGAATTTCAAGGAATGTGCTCTAGTTTCATTTCTGTTGGTGCGATAAAATATACTGACAAAAAGCAACCTAGGGGAAAAGGAGGGTTGGGTGTTTTTTCCCACTTATAATTTCAGGTTACAGCGCATCACTGTGGGGGGAGCCAAGGAAACTAGCCACATCACACACAGTCAGAAGTAAACATACATGGATGCATTCATGCTCATTTGCTTGCTTTGCTTAGCGAGATTTCCCCAGTCTTACACAGCTCAGGACCCTCTATCTACCCAGGGAATGGTGCTACCCATGGAAGAACTGGCCTTCTCATATCAATTAAGACAGTCCCCATAGATATGCCCAGAGGGACAGCCCAAGGCTGACAATCACTCAACAAGATTCTCTTCCTAGGAGATTCTAAGCTGTGTCAAGCTGACAATTAAGGCAATAACAAACATCGACAGTATTTTGCTTACTTAATCCCCAGGGCCCCTTTTACTCCAAATCCACCATCTATCAACAACACTTTAATAATTTTTTTCTCTTTACAGTTCTGAGTAAACTTTCTCAGAAATCACCCCAAAAATGAAACTGCTACAATACAAGCCCTGTGCATATTTGATTTTTACCAAGAACAGACTCTGTTTGTTTGTTTGTTTGTTTATGCTGTTTTTTTCCAGAAAGGGTTTTTCTGTGTAGCCCTGGTTGTCCTGAAACGTGTTTTGTAGACCAGGCTGGCCTCAAACTCAGAGATCCACCTGCCTTTGTCTCCTAAGTGTTGGAATCAAAGGCATGTGCCACCACTGCCCGGCTAAAAACTGACTCAGGTATTACAGAGGGGCTAAATATGTTGATAGTCCCACCAGGTGGCCAAAAGAATTCTCTACATTTGAGTTTCAGATCTTCACACTGCAGCTAAGGGATGAACCTTGGTTTCTAGCATGCCCCACCCATTTCAATTTGGCACTGGCCTTATGGTCACTGACAAACAAGTCTTCAGGCTGTGGCCATTTCCTGGTGATTTAGCAAATGGAATGGCTTGCTTATTTGCAGGCTTAGATTATTTTTTCAAAGCCTACATTATTTAGGGTTCTTAAATGCCTCAACCTCCCTTCTAACTCACTGACCAGAGGTAGGGGGGAAAGAAGGTTAATATGAAAAGAGAGTTGTGGACCTGTTTAGAAGTAGTTCCTTGGAGTGACTCCACTTTTCATTGTTTGGATCCCAGAAATCTAATTCAATAGCAACACCAAGCACAAATCAGTAGCAGCGGCCAAGTGCAGCAAAACAGTAAGGCTCTTCTGAATCAGCAGGAGTTAGGGGAGCGGCCAGAATCAGCCGGAATACCACGAGAAGTTCTTTGCCACATTTCTCTTTATAAAGTGAAGACCAATGAAGACCAGCAAAGACCAGCAAAGACCAGTGAAGACCAGTAAAGCGGTGTAGCAATGCAAGAGCGTTCTCTCACTATTTGTGGGGTTCCATTTACATTCTTTCTAAACAACATTCGATCTCTCAAGGGTCTGTTTTCGGCAGAACGTCACATGCCCTCTCACAAGACAGCTTCTCGAAAAACATCACGTGACACAACTGAGTTGTTATAGAAACTAGAAATTTCCACTTCACTTACTTGTACCTGTTTTCTAAGTTATATTTCTAGGGAAGGGTGCAAGTAAGAGATGGGTGTTCTTTGTTCTGTCTTCCCTGGGCACTCTTTAGCAACCCACGAATGTTCCACCTCCATGAAAGCACTGGTCCTTGGTGCTTGGGCCAGTGTCCTAAGCAGCAAGGAATGCAGTGACTCAGCTAGTCACTCAGGGACACTTTGGTGAACAAGGCCACGGGAAGGAAATCATTACAGACAGCTGGACTGTAAAAAGCAAAAAGACTCCACACACCAAACTCTACAAGCCAGTAGAAGCTGAGCGTTCCATGATTCAACAGGCCTGTTTCTGCCACGTGGCTCATAGCTCATAGTACATGGCACACAGCCCTGGCTAGCCGCTGGCTGCTCTAAGCACTGCTGGAAAACACAGAACTGGGAGCTCGGGAAAGCCGTGAGTGCATTTTCTCCTCAACTCTGATCGTCCATCCATTTGTCCCCTCCTTCTTCTTGTCTGCTGTCCTTTTGCCCTCTTATCATAGCTCTCAAAATCAATAATAACAATAAGCTAGAATTTAGCATCTCACACATGCTGGCAACTTGGCAGGGACACAAGGTCAAACAACCAGGATCCTCTCAAGGCCCCAAGGCAGGCAGACACCAGACAATTCCTGCTCCCTGGAGGAGGTTCAGCGTCCTGGAAACAGAGGCCAGTGGCAGTTATAAGGGGCTAAGACTGAGACGGAGACAGGACAATCCAAGGCGTAACTACAGGTTCACTAATTTTTATTGGAGGCCTAGCGTGTGCCAGACCCTGATCTGAAGATATATTAGTGAAGACAGACCAAACATCTTGTCCTCCCAGGGTCCACATTCCTGTGGAGGGAGACAAACACCAGCTATCATCAAGGAGTAAATTATGATAGCATGTGAGGGAGTGATTCTTGTGTGTGTGTCACGCATGTGTGCTCACTCTGATACGTGGGTGTGCTCATTGTGTGTACATAGGTAGAGGCCAGAGGGTCAACTTTGGGTGTCTTCTTTCATTTCTCTCTACCTTATTTTGGGAGATAATTTCTCTACTGAACCTAGAACTAGATACTTAAGCTGTTACTGGTTGGCCAGAGAGGCCCTAGGCTTGTCCTGGGTCTATCCCCACTACTGCTTTTCCCCTACCCCTCTGTTCTCCCCTCCAACCCAGAGGGGTTGGAGTTACAGACGCATGTCGTTGCAGCAGCTGGCTTTCATGTAAAGGGCGTGACTCCAGACTCAGGTCAGGTCCTCAGGCCTCAGCAAGCGTTCTACCCACTAAGCCATCTCCCTACACCCACAGAAGGAAGAGGTTCTCCATGCTGGAAAAGAATGGAGCAGGGAGGCATAGCTGGGGAGAGTCAGAGCAGACTCCATGGAGTCTCATGTAGCTGTGAGAAAGGCATACAGAGTGCATTCCTGCGTGGAGTAAGAGCCAGAGCCAGAGCTGAGCCCTGTGGCAGAAACAGGCCTGTTAAGTCATGTTTAAGAAAAGGGCTCAGGCTGGGCACGATGGCACATGCATTTAATCCCTCCCCCAGTAGAGGCAGAGGCAGAGGCAGGTGGGTATCTGTGAGTTCAAGGCCAGCCTGATCTACAAAGCAAGCCCCAGGCCAGTCAAAACTACATAATGAGATCTAGTCTCAAAAAGAAAAAGGTCTCTTGTATCCAGACTTGACCCACACTTACTCTGTGGCTGAGAAGGACCTTGAGATTCTTTTACCCTCCTGCCTCTATCTTGCTCAGTTTTTTGTTTTGTTTGTTTTGTTTTTCAAGACAGGATTTCTCTATGTAACAGAGCCCTGGCTGTCCTCAGCTCACTTTGTAGATCAGGCTGGTCTCCAACTCACAGACTCTGCCTCCCCTTGTGCTAGGATTAAAGGTGTTAGCCCGGTCTTACCTTGCTAATTTATGGATTGCTGAGGTTTGAACCCAAGGTCTTGTGCATTCCAAACAAGTACTCTGCTGACAGAGTTGCATCCCCAGCTTGCTGGAGAATTTTCTTTTAAGACACAGAAAGCTCCATTTTACACAGTGGTCTGATTTTTCAGTTTTCCTCCTTAGGTCAGAAATTACTGTCAAGTTCCAAAGAGACTCGGCCATCTGACGTCTTTCTTGAGAAAGGCAGCTGGAGGCTGGACACTGGCAGGCACCATGGCCAGGCTAGTCAGTCCTCAGCTGGCACCAAAGGCTTTTCTTTGGCAAGGGTGGCAGAGGCAGAGCCTAGAAGGGGTGGGACCTGAGAATTGGCTCCCCAGGCCCTTCCCCCTCTGCTAACCCTGGAAGAGCAGGCCTTGCACCCAGAGCACGGGCTGGGTTTCAAAACCTGCTGGTGGATGTAACTGGGAGTTGAATCTCTGCAGATGTTTTTGAGGGCAGAGGTTCTTTCGATCTAAGGGATGAGAAAGCCTAACATCCTGTGGGTCTCTCCTCACCCCACACCTTCCATTTTCCCCAGTGCTCCCTTAACCTAAAAGCCAGAGGGTTTCCACACTATCCACTGTTTTCTCCTTTGCTCTTAGGGCAGGGAGCATCACAATCGCCTTCCTCACTTGCTTTACCAACACCAACCTCCTTTCAGTTAGCACCACTCAGCCTCCTATACTATAAGGCAGGCCCCACAATACTCCAGCCATCTTCTAATTTTCAGGCCTACATGTGTACTAGAGAATGCTCTGGGACCCATCTCATCTGGCTATAGGCTCCTGGACTTGTACTTGCCTTACACGGCAGTTACTCGACTGGCATCTGTTCCTTTTCTTAGACTTAGCACCCACGACTGAAGTCCACGTGGCATGCTTAGGGCCTGGCCCAGGTCTGGTGTTGGTAGGTCATAACAACCTACTTGGAAGCCTCTGTTGCGCTTTATGTCTCTGCCTGGGTGGAGATTTCATTTCTTACACATTTCAGATCTCAAATGAAATCTCGTCCAAATGTAGGACGAGGGTATGGGAGAGAAGGGGAGGGACTTATTAAGATCCCAACTACCAACCCCTCCTCCAAAGTTCCTGACTCACTAAGGTCTGTCTGGTGGGTGGACTGAGAATGTGAATATCTAATGAGTCCGCAGGAACTACTACTGATGTTGGTCCATGGACTTCTCTCTAAGTAACACTATCTGAGGCTAGGGAGCTGGAGCAACCAGTAAAGTGCTTGTTTTGAAAACATAAGGACCAGTCTTCAATTAAAACAAAACAAAACAAAAGAAAACAAAGCCAGGTGTTGATGGGGTCGGTGGCTGCACAAGCCTTTAACTCTAGCTCTCGGGAAGCAGAGGCAGGCAGAGTTCTAAGAGTTTGAGGTCAGCCTGGTCTACATAGTGAGTTCCAGGCCAGCCAGGGATCTACAGTGAGAACATGGGGGGGAGGGGGGGTTGGGGAGGGGGTTGGGGAGGGGGAAGGGGAGGGGGAAGGGGAGGGGGAGAGGGAGAGACATGCCAGGGATCTACAATGAGAACATGGAGAGGGAGGGGGGTTTGGGGAGGGGGTTGGGGAGGGGGAGGGGGAGAGGGAGAGACATTGGACAGGACAGACTGTTGCTGTGAACTTAGATATTTGGGCAGACATGAGTTTACCATACTTAACAAAGAAAAAATGAGGGCATGCAGTTAACATTGAATTTTAGATAAATAATGAATATTACATGAGACATACTAAAAACATATATCTAAAATCAAAATGTAACTAGTATCATTTGGTTTTATTTGCTAATAGCAATATACCAGTTGTCTGCCTCCAACTTCTCATGCCTGCTCCCTAAGGAAAACCAATAACGGCTACCGCTGTATCCTGTCCCACCAGGACTGTGGAGGCTATGCTCCTGGCTACTGCTGTATTCTGTCCCACCAGGACTGCAGAGGCTCTGCTCCTGGCAGCCAGTCTTGCTGCTTATGACATGTGATCACAGCTGCAGGCCTGGCTCAAAGCTTCCATTCACCTCAGATCGGGTTCACTCGCAAGGAAGTAGTGGGGCAAAGAAAATAGTCACTGAACCTGCCTGTGGATTAAGAAGCGTATATATAGGCTACAAAAGGCAGTGCCACCTCTAATCTTGGATTATTATGAAATGATAGCCAGCAGTGGTATAGGTCAAAGCTAGTACATCCACCCAGGAAGAGGAGCAAAAAGCAAATGCAGTACACACGATCCTTTCAGACTAAAAGATTACCCCAATGATGGTGATATAAGGTCTAAGCTAGAGCAGGATAGCTCCTGCCTTTGTCAGCTTGGCTGGGTATTAGGACAAGTAAGATCACCAGAGACTGCCTCTTACCCATTTACACTCCTCTGTAATTACCACATTCTAGATGATTCCGAGTTCCAAAACCAAGCTTGGTGCAAATCCAATTTCTGCAACAATTTATGAACTTTTTACGCCTTTAATAAAGAACAACAAAAACAACTTGTGCTTCATCTTCAAAACTGTGGGCTGAGAGTTGGTCATGGTTCTGTGAGCCTGCAGTTAGAGCTGCTAAGGAGGCTGAAGCCAGAGGGTCACCTGAGCCTAGGAGTTTGAAGTAATCCTGGGCAACATAGCGAAAGCTTGCCCTGCCCCACCCCCTGCCAAACAAAACAAACAAATACACATAAAATAAAAAGAAAGGGTTGGGGAGATATCTCAATGGTAGGAGCTCTTGCCCTGAAAGCATGAAGATGAGTTTAAATCCCTAGGACCCACATAAAAAGCCAGTCATGAGGGCTGGAGCAATGGTTCAGTGGTGAAGAGCACTGGCTGCTCTTGCAGGGAGCCAGTGTTTGATCTCCAGAACCCACATGGAGTCTCACAAGTGCTCCAACTCCAGTCCCAGGAGTCCAGTGCCCTCTTCTGGCATCTTGGGGGCACTGTACATGGATGATTACACACACACACACACACACACACACACACACACACACACACACACACACGTCTTTGCAGGCAAAACACCCAGACACATAAAAATAATAAAGCACCTTGTGCTGTGCTCAGCAATTAGCTCAGTAAAACTACAAGGGGTTTTGAAATCTCCGTGCAGTGGTCAGCCTTTGTCAAGGGAATGAGGATTTAAATATATAACCAAGACGGAGGAACACTGGTTATCAGATCTCCAGAATATAATCCTGCAAGGTAAATTTTATCACCATCTTGCAAGTAAAATTAAGAATAAAAACATTAGATTAGGCTGGGTATTGTGGCACACACCTTTAATCCCAGCACTTCGGATGGAAGCTGAGACAGGCCGACCCACTGTATTGAGGCCAGCCTGTTCTATATAGCTATATAGTGAAAACTCAACTCTTCTCTTCTCTTGTTTCTTTCTCTTCCTTCCTCTTTCTTTCTTTTCTTTTCTTTCTTTCTTCTTTCTTTCTTTCTTTCTTTCTTTCTTTCTTTCTTTCTTTCTTTCTGATCTTTATTAAGACCTAGCTGTCCTAAACATAGTATGAAGATCAGACTGGCCTCAAAACTCACAAAGATCTGTGTACCTCCTCCTCCTCCTCCTGAGAACTGGAATTAAAGACTGTGAGATCCCAATTGTAAACAAGGAGAAACCTGACTCTGGCATCAGAAGTCTCAGTCTGTGGTCTCTCCTACCTTCTTACATTCCTTCATTGAGAATTCCTGTTTCCAGGGTTTTACCATCAAATGTAATCATTATATATAATGGTGCCATGGACAATCTTGTGGCATGCCATAACCCCAAGGGTGGCCTTGAGGTTGCTGTGCCTCCAGCAGGGCTCCTCTGAGATAGCAACTAGATACTATGGGAAGAACAACAAAAGCCAGTCATTTCTAAACAAGCTCTGTCATCTTGGATCACATTATGGAGAAACAGCTTCTCACTCCTCACCACCCAGACCTTTCTATAGCTTGCTTTTCCCAGTTCTCCACTCCCATCCCTCTAGGTCTGTCTTTTTATGGCTTTACCCTAAAATGAATAAACAGATTTTATTTAGAGCAGAGATTCTCAACTCCTGGGTCGCGATTCCCTTGGGGAGAGGGGAGGAATGAACGATCTTTTCACAGGAGTCCCATATTAGATAATCCTGCATATCTGATATTTACATTATGACTCTTAACAGTATCAAAATTACAAAATTACAGTTATGAAGTAACAACAATAATATTTATGATTGGAGGTCACCACAGCATGAGGAACTGTAGTAAAGGGTCACAGCATTAGGAAGGTTGAGAACCACTGATGTAAAGTGTTTGCACAGCGTGTACAGTGGCTTCACAGCCTGCCAGAGACACCTTGTAAGTGTGGATTACAGTTATCCAACTCTGAAGCAAGCACCTTTACTGGCTGAAACATTTTTTTGTTGTTGTTGTTTGTTTGTTTGTTCATTTTGGCTTTTCCAGACAGGGTTTTACTCTGTCTCCCTGGCTGTCCTGGAACTCCCTCTGTAGACCAGGCTGGCCTGAAACTCTGGAATCTGCCTACCTTTGCCTCCCAGTGCTGGAAGAAAGGTGTGTGCCATCATGCAGGGCTGGTTGATGGAGCCATCTTTTAGGCAAAGCCTGACTGTGGTTTTCAGAACAAATGCCTTCAGCTTCTTATGTTATCCAGTTTGCAGGGCTGATACATACAGGTAGTCAGAGAGGTCTTTGAATCAGAGCCATTCCTGGCTGGCCCTGGCCCCTTGGTTTTACTGCCTACAAATCTGCTCACTTGACATGCTCTTGAGCTTGTTGGGTGGTGATAAAGTGTGATTGGGTGAGAAGACTGGTCACCATCTGCCCTCTGCTGGCCCGTGGTAGTATTAAGCGCATTGCCCATCCTTTAAAGTGTCTGATAGATGACTGAGCAGGTTTGCAATGGCACTGAGCGCATGAAGGTGATCTGTTCTGAAGGCGTTCAAGCTCACTTAAAGAGGACATTTGAAGCTGGGTGGTGTCTCGGTGGTAGATCTCTTTGCATGAATCACCGAGTTTGATATCTGTTTGCAAAAACAAACAAGGTTGACATTAATTGAGCAAATAAGACATTAAAACTGTGAGCATACAGGTAGTTAGACCTCGGCTAGAAAGGGATCAAGGAACTCTGTTCTCGGGATGGGAAATACAAGCGACAAGCACTTGACAAAGTCATTCATGTTATCTTACAGGTAGCTTTCCTCTCAAATCGGTGGGAGGTGCGCCCAAGGTCACAGAGTCAGGTAGGTAGACGCGGTTTCAAAGTCCTGTCTTTCGTGCTCCTGTCGTGGCAGCTTGTTGTGGCCACGGGTGAGGTTGGGGACGGGTCAGAGACCCTAAGTCTGGTGCTCCCCAGGCTCCATAGGAAAAAGGGCGCCCTTGAGTGTGAGCACGGGACGGGGGCGGGGTCTTTTGAAGTAAGGGGTGGAGCCTGAACCGACCGGGGACAGTGAAAGCCGCACCTGGTTGGTGGAAGGAGTGGAGACCGGATCTCAGCGGGTCTCCGAGAAAGCGGAAGTGCCGGGACCTGGATACTTACCTGTGGAACCTCTGCGTACAGGTAGAGGCAGCGACTCTGGGTCTCATGGTCCACGGGAGGGGAGTTTCTACGAAGGAATCTAGGTGGGCAAGGAAAAAATTTTTTTTCTCTCACTCTGTTCTATCTCATTTTCACTTCAAGGGCCAGAGTCCACATAGAGCTAGGGAAAGAGTAACAGAGGAATGGCCTCACTTCCTTCCTGCCCCTTTTCCAGGCTGCGAGCTCCCTAGCCAAGACTAGGAAGCCGGAGAGGGGACACCAGTACTCTTTAGGGAGGCTGCCGCAGACTGACGGCGTGTCCTTGGTACCAAGAGTCCTCAGTTGCAAAGGAATGTCCCGGCCCTTGCCAGGCCTGTCTTGCCTGTCAATGAGGGGAGGGGAGGTGGCACTTTCCCCCACCTGGGGCAGCAGAAGTTGCCACCCTAGGCTGGGGAATTGTAATTTAGTGGTAGACCATTTCCCTGGCATAAGGGTCTCTCCTTATACCCCTACTTTCTATGGTGGCCATTGGAAAGTCATCCCCACTCCATGACCCCCCCCCCCCATCTCAAAATCTGGGGTCCTAAGAGTCCAGAGCAACTTGTTTTGGCTTCCCTGTGGTAGAGGCAAACTAGGCCTGGAACCTTGAGAATATATCTAGCCTGGCTTGAGCAAGGTACTCTACAAGGCCTGGAGTTCACCTGTCCATCTTGTAAATAGTAAGGTTCCCACTGGTCATAGTGTTGGGTGGCAGCAGCCTGTTGTGACTAAACTGTTAACAGCAAGTAGAAGCTGCCCTACCACACTGCCCACAGCCTGAGCGAGTGGAACAGTCACAATTCTAAAAAAGAGTGCTAGATGTCACACACAGGCGTAACACCTATTGTACAACAGGACTGTATGCAAATTATCTCAGTGGGTACTCATGCCTATCTGATATTATCTTCACACAAAGAAGCGGGAATTAAGACTCGGATGAATAGGGACTGGAGAGATGGCTCAGAGGTTAAGAGCACTGGCTGGTTTTCTAGAGGACAGGGATTCAATTCCCAGCAACCACACGGCAACTCACATCTGTCTGTAACTCCAGTTCCAGGGTCTGACACCCTCACATAGACATATATGCAGGCAAAGCACCAATGTACAGAAAGAAAAATTTTAAACAAAAATACTTAGAGAGAGAGAGAGAGAGAGAGAGAGAGAGAGAGAGAGAGAGAGAGAGACTCAGATAAATGAAGCAATTTGCCCAAAGTCAGAGCTGGGAAGGAAAGGGGCAGGGTATGGGTTAGAACTCAGCCACTGTGGTTTCTTACCCACAGTGTTCTGCTGCCATCAGTGATCTGAGTATCTAGTAATAAAACCTTAACCTAAACAGTAGGACAGTCGAGAAAGAAAAAGGCCAAAAAGAAGTTTTCTTAGGGGTGGATGTGGCAGGGGTAGGATTTTACTTAGAGGTACCCAAAGCCCAAGCAAGTAGAATTCTAGAGAGTGAGATGGGTCTGACTATATTGTACAAGGGTGAGAGCCCATGAATGGACCCGAGTAATTCTAGTGACACCCCATCCCATGTACCCACCTCTGCCATCCAGCTCCTTTTCTTGGGTTCGTGAGTCTCCACTGAGGATGGTTTTTCTCCCAAGGAGACATTTGATTTTGTTTGCAGTGCTGTGGATTGAGCCTAGGGCCTTGCATATAAAAGATAAGTGCTCTCCCACCGGGTTACATCCCTGGCACTCCTAGGAGGCATTTAACATCTAGAGACAATTTTGGCTGCCACAACCTTGGATGGGAGCTGGGAGCCTCCTGGTATCACACACACACACACACACACACACACACACACACACACACACACACACACTCTGCTATGGTTCTGAACCGTAGTTGAGGAGTTCTGCTAGAGCAAACCAAGCCTGCCACCCTCACCTTTTCCCCAGTTCTTCCACTCCCAGCAGGTCTGTGACACTTTGTTCCCGTCCCTACCCTGGGCAGCCCATTCTTATTCCTGGAAACCCTTGGGTTTTCTCTGCTTTTCCTAGACTCACTGGTCTAAAGGTTTGCTCAACAGACAGGTGTCTGTCCTATCAGTCTGTCTCAGTCTGTAGTCATTGAGCTCTGTGTTAGAGCAGAATGAAGCTTCCCACTGAGGAGCCAATGGGTATCTCGCAGAAAAAATTGTTGCTGGATTTGAGTGACATTACGGAGCCAGAGTTTAATGTCACCCCATTTTGACTCAGCCTCCTGCTGGCTAGGTCAAGACTTTATTATCAGATGCCTAGATCATGTATGGCCACAGGGCATTGTGGGCAAGGGTACCAGACTGCCCGGGTACTAATCTCCACTCTGACAGTGACTGAGTTGTGACTCTGGACAAATCACTTCATCTGTCTGAGTCTTCTTGAAGTGCACCATCTATTGACACAGAGGAAAGCCTGTACCCTGTCTGTGGTTCCAGAACCAATCAGATAGCAGCATTCCCTCAAAACTGTTACCCACTGGGGTCTGATCATTCAGACGTTTCCAAAAGTCACTACGAACTGGGAACACTGAGATAGCTCCTATCAAATGCTCAAGGGTACAAGCACCGCTAGGGACTTTGTTCAGATGTACATCTGTTAACAAGCTCCCAGTGACACTTATGCTGCCAATTCCTGGACCACATTCCAAGTTTGGTGCATCACAGAGCTGTGCAGAGGCGGCTGCTCTCTGTGGTATGGTTTGGGGACTATGGACTAATTAGGAAGTCAGGAGACCTGAGTCATAGCATCTTTCCTGCTCACCCCCCCCCCACACACACACATAGTCTATGCTCTATTATTTCCATAAAGCGTAGTCTATCACTTAGCTTCTTTGAAAGATGATCCCAAACCTTTGTCTTCCAGGAATTCTTAGGCAAGATCTGAGCAAGGAGGGTGACCTATTGCCATGTCTTGGGTCTGGTTCTCAGTCCTCGAAGCCAGAGCAGTAGGTCCCTTACTTGGCAATATAACAGGTGTGATGAGCTGAGTCTGGTTCAGGTGGAGCAGGGTGAGAGGACACTATGTCAGCTTGGTCATGACTCTCATTATAGCCCTGGCTTTTTTTTTTTTTTTTTTTTTTTTTTTTTTTGCCACTGAAGCCTCCTCCTTCACCTCTCCCCACCCTGCCTCATACAGGGAAGCTGGAGGGACCAGTCCTGCTGGGATATAGAACAGTGTTGGCCAGCATGTGGCTCTGAGGCCCTGCCTGGTTGAATTCCAGTCTGAAGCTAGGAACTGACTGAAAACAATGCTTGAAGACCCTGGAGTAGGGCTGTGGGCCTCATCTTACCAGGAAAAAGGAGGGGTTGCAGGGCTTAAGTTACACAGGGACCTTACTTGGAGTCTGGGCTATTAATAGGGTTCAGTAGAGATTTAGGTACCCGGAGTTCATATGCAAGAACCCACTCAATTTCTAGGACCAGGGAGCAGCAAACTAGCTGGACCCATTTCATAAATGGAAGACTTCCTTTAGCAGGGCTACCTGGATCAGGTCGCTCTCCCCTCTGCCCACAATGTCTTGTTTACACAGCAAATCTTCCAATTATTCTTGCCAAGGGTTCTGGACATGAGTCACACAGCCCTGGACTTGAACCTCAGGTTCCCTCTTTTATACGTGTGAGACCTCAGGCAAGTCCCTCCACCTTCCCAAGCTTCACCTGGTTCATCTGTAAACAGGATCAATAACACCAGCTCAGCCAGCCTTGCAAGGTTGTCCTGAGGTTTAGATGAGCCATACCTAGGGAGTACTTATGAGCACGGCAGTGAGTCATAGCATTTAGAGGCACGGGCACCCAGCTATTGTTTCACCCGAGTCCTTGTTTTTACAGATGTGGAGATTGGCAGTAGGAGAAGGCAGCCAGCTGCCCAAGGGTCCCACAGTAGGTTTGTGGGCCAGCCACGGCTAATAGGCCCAGGTCTTCTGGATATCCTCCCATCCCACGGCTGCTATCCCTGGACAGGCGCGTTCCATCTCCAAGGGCTAGACTCAACGTAAGCTTGGACATCCCAGCTCTTGGCCAGCAGCAGCCATGAACTATGTTGGGCAGCTGGCAGAGACAGTGTTTGGAACAGTTAAGGAGCTATACAGGGGCCTGAACCCAGCCACACTGAGCGGTGGCATCGATGTGCTGGTGGTAAAGCAGATGGATGGCTCCTTCCGGTGCTCACCGTTCCATGTGCGGTTTGGCAAGCTGGGTGTCCTGCGGTCACGGGAGAAGGTGGTGAGTGTTTTGGCCCATGGTCTGGCTTGCTTCATCGGGGTGGGCTTTTGAAGGTAGGGATATAGGGGTGGGCATCCCTGTTTCTTTTCTTTTGTTCTTTCCAATGAATTTTGTTTGTTTGTTTTTGTTTTTCTAGACAGGGTTTCTCTGTGTAGCTCTGGCTGCCCTGGAACTCACTCTGTAGACCAGGCTGGCCTTGAACTCAGAAATCCGCCTGCCTCTGCCTCCCAAGCACTAGGATTAAAGGCGTGAGCCACCACTGCCCCTCAATGAATTTTCTTTAAAAATTTACCTTATTTTATTTATCTTGTATATGTATGTATATATGATTGTGTGTGTGAGCACATTGTGTGTGTGTGTGTGTGCGTGCGCGTGCGTGCATAAGTTGTGGATGCCAGAAAACAATGTGAGAGTTGGTCCTTTCCTTCCACTGTGTGGTTCCAGGGATTGGACTCAGGTTGTTAAGTTTAACGGCAAGTGTCATTTCCAGCTGTGCCACCTCACCCCTCACCCATCCTCACTGGTTTTTGGGTTGGTTTGGGGCTTTGATCCGGAAGATTCTCAGTTTCTCAGGTAGGAAGCCCAGAGGAGTAGGACCACATGCGGTGCCTACCAGGCCTAACTCAACTTACTAATGCTTCTCCTGTGACCGTGCTAAATCACCTCAAGTCTTCAAACAAAGTCACGTCACCTTTAGGGATGGACAGGTTTTTATATGCCTAGTGCTAGAAGTGGAATAGTTTGGAACAGTAAACGGGAACTGATAATGTGGCTTTGAGACCAGGTGTGTGGGGACAAGGGTTAGTAGGGCCATAGCCACATCCACTTCCTCAAGTTCAGATGGACATGACCTCCTTTTGCACCCGGGTCCATGTGTGAGCAGCAAGTTGAGGTAACTGAATTTTTCAGAACCCTGACAGGAAGTTATAATCTGTAAGAGACAAGGTACTCGGGGTAAGAGGTTGGACCGTAGGGCTAGGCAGATGGCCAAATGAACAAAGAGCTTGTGATGCCTGGGCTTTGGATTTCCAGAAAACTTTTCCAATATCAACAGCAAGGTGCACTATACGTCTGTAATTTACAGTATAAATATGTAAAGCACGAAGAGGCAGCAACAGGTTGATCTCTGGAGCTCACTAGCCTTACTGTCTTGGTGAGCTTCAGATTCAGTGGGAGATCCTGTCTCAAAAAATAAGACACGTGAGAGTGACCTCTGACCTCCCCACACAAACATGTACAGACGCATGTAAACACGCATGAAACAAAACACAGAGAGACTAGAGTGTAGTTGAAGACCTTTCGTAGGTCCTCACAAATACTCACCCCGCCCCCCAACAAGCCTCAGTTTCTTCATCTATAAAGATAATAACAGGAGTTACTACAAGGGGTTGTTAAACAGGATGCTCTACATAAAACACTCCACAGTAAATGGGAATTCTCACCATAGTCCATGCAGTCAACACCTGGGAGCTGGGGAAAAGTAGAAGACTCAGGTCACAGTGGTGCTTTCTTGGTGACCTCATGATGAGCAAAAGGCCAGGGCCACTGAAGTCTGGAGATGCTCCATCTACCTCAGAGCTGGAGGCAGGCAGGAGTGAGGACCCATACCTTGGCCATGAAGTCCCCACCCTCATTCCCATTACAGGTGGACATTGAGATCAACGGAGAGCCTGTGGACTTGCACATGAAGTTGGGGGACAGTGGCGAGGCCTTCTTTGTCCAGGAGCTGGACAGTGATGAGGTAGGGACCATCCTCCTGGCTTGTGCCTGATGTCACCTCTTCACTGGTGTTCTACCAGGAGGGAACCTGGGCTCTGTCCCTGACCTCAGGGACATCTCTTCAGCAGAGATCTGATAAAGAGGGTCACTTAAGGCTGGCCTCAAGCTTCTGATATTCACAGTCCAGACAGCGGCGGTGGGGGGAGTGGGGTACTCTGGTTGATTCTGCTTTCTGGAGAAGGTTTCTGAAGCAGGGGCCCTCTGGGCCGACCCTCTGAGCCTGTGGAAAGACAGCCTGGATTGAAAGCTCAGAAAAGACAGGGCTAAGTGGACCGCTAAGAGTGAAGCCTGGCTGTTCTAGTCTGTATCAGACCCATACAGAATTGGGGTGTATGTGAAAAGAGGGGTGTTTGCAGAATGAAGGCAGGGCCTAGCCCAAGCCAACAAAAGAGTTTAAACTGCTTGAATTTGATAAGCTTTAACTGAGCTCCTACTGTATGCAAGACATTATGCAGCAGGCTCAAAACAAGTGAGTCCTTTACATTTAAAAAAAGTTCCAGACAAGTCTGGCTTATGAGCAAACGATGCAATTACTTGGTCATTGCAAGGAACTGAAGTCTGGGCAAGTTCCCTGGAGGAAGTGGTACCTGGCTAAGTCTTTGAGGAGAGGATGGGTGTTAACAGGAGGCAGGGAGAGTCTGGGGCCCCTGCTCCTGTCTCTTCTGATGGAGTTGCCTAGACTGCTGCATCACCTCAGTTAGAGGGGGCTTTGAGGCCAGTGTGGACTGCTGCCACCTCTGCTCAGCCCCGATGCCTGGTCCTAAGTGAGTTCACTGCGGGGCTCTGAATAACCTGATGGCCCTACCACTTTTAGCCCTTGTTTTCTCCACAGGAAGATGTGCCTCCTCGTCTATGCACCTCACCCATCCCATGGGGAGGCCTGTCCGGCTTTCCCTCAGAGGGCTTTCCCTCGGACTCCCAGCTGGGCACAGCCAGTGAGCCTGAAGGGCTAGTCATCACTGGGCGGAGAAAGAGGCGGCGCAGGAGAAAACCCAGGCGCAGGGAGGATGCTGCCGACTCCAGTTCTGAAGAGTTGGAGGCAGGTGCAGAGAGTGAGCTGACCTTGCTGGAAAAGCCAACGCCAGAGTCCCCAAGGTGGGTAGGAACCAGGTGGAGGCGTGAGGCACACTAGCCCAGGCCAGAGCATTTCTGCTGATGCTGTGCAACTCTGGACAAGGGCTTTGATGTCTCTGGGCTTTCCTGTCTAAAGTCCTGATAGGCAGGCTTCCATGCCCTTGCCTGTTAGTGACCATTTCTCTGTGGTCCCTAAGGAGTGCTCAGGAGGAAGAGGAGCCCTCATCACAGCCTAAAGACATCTACCCCTACTCAGATGGCGAGTGTACCCCACAGGCCAAGTAAGTGATGAAGTGGGAAGCAGGCTGGTGTGAGATTGCTTTCAGCTTACATCTTTGTGATGACTAATGCCTCAGGACCCACTCAGTGGGTTTGTTGCCCATCTATATTTCCCTTTTGTAAAACATTCAAGTTTGGGGCAATTTTTATTTTATTTTGTCTTGGCTTTGATAAAGTTTTGGCTAAGGATCAAACTCAGTGTTTCAACTGTGGCAAAATGCTCTTAAGATGGATTTCACCATTTTAGCTAATTCAGAGTGCACAATGGCAAGAAGTCCGCTCACAATGTCAGTGTGACCATAGCTACTCACCAGTTTTAGAACTTCTTTCATGCTGGACAAAACTCTATACCCATTAAGAAGTCACATCTTTGGGGCTGGAGAGATGGCTCCACACTTAAGAGCACTTGCTGTTCTTCCAGGGGATCTAAGTTCAGTTCCTCCAACATGTATGAAGCAGCTCACAACTTGCCTGTCATTCCAGCTCCAGGAGATCTGATGCCCTCTTCTGGCCTCCACAGGCACTGCACTCACGTGCACACATACACATAAGTAGATCTCATAGAAGTCACATCTTGCTATTCTATTTGTTTTGATTTTTTTGAGACAAGGTATAACACAACCAGAGCAGGCCTTGAACTCCTTACGTAGCAGAAGCTGATGCTGAGATTACAAGCATGTGTTATCACATCTAGCTTTAAAGAACTGAAATCTAATTGCCTTCTTATTGTTGATTTATAAGAGTTCTATGTATATGTATGTGTATGTATGTGTATATATATATATGTATATATACATATAACATACACACACACACACACACATATATATTGGATTCAGTACAGGCATAAATATCTGTTGAAAATGATTTTCTATGTTAGTCTAGATTGAGGGGTAGTGACAGGTTGACCAGTGGTCGTCTCTGAATGCTTGTCCTTTGCAGCCTCTCGTCGGGTGACCTAATGTCCCCTAAGAGTGACTCAGAGTTAGAGCTGCGGTCCTTGGAGCCCAGTCCTCTGAGAGCTGAGTCTCACATGCAGTGGGCCTGGGGGAGACTGCCTAAGGTTAGTTCCTCCAAGCTTCCCCAGTCTCTGCCTTTCAGGGACTCCCTGGCCCCTCTGCCTCAGGGTCAGGGTCCCTGGGATATGCACCTTGTGAGCTCACATGCATCCAACTTGTCTTCCCATATTTATCTGGTTGAAGGTGGCGAAAGCTGAGCGGCCTGAGTTCTCATTGGTCCTTGAAAGTATGGCTGAGGCAATCTGTGCTCTTCCTGGGGAACGTAGCCCTTCCTCCTCTTCCTCTGTGGCTGCTGTGGACACTTTGAGACCCCCAGTGCTGCAGCCAGGAGTCGGGGCTGATCCGTTTCATCCTGATGTGGAGGCACACTGTGAGGAAACTCCTGTAGATTCTCCTCTTGCTGCCCCAGAGAGTAAGGAAACCAAGACTCAGAACTCCAGGGGTGCAGGCCACCCTCCTGCCACTAAATCATGGAGTTGGGCCACTCCAGAGAGCCACACTCTCTCTGGGCATCCAGAAGTCTCCAGGGGAAAAGGTGAGTGATGACTGGATCTCTCTCTTTGCATCCCTGCCCCAGGTTATGTCCTGGGTGGGCTGTAGGACTTTAGGTACAGTTTAAACAGCTGCTATATGCTAGGCCTTGTGCTTGGCCAGTGTTGCCAGGGTCCAGTCCCATGGAGGAGCCAAATGACATGTGCATAAACAAGAGAGAGCCTAGCATAGACCACATAGAACAGAGTCATTAGCTCGGGGATGGAGGCTGTGAAATCACGTGGTCATGGAACGTCTCTCTGAATAATGAGAGTGGTAACCAAGACACAGACAATAAAGACCCAGCCATGGGAGGAATGAGAAGAAAATTCTAGGCAAAGCAGGCTTCGTGAGTTAGGCCTTCAAGGTGGGAGACAGGTTTCAGGCCTGGGACCTGAAAACGGTCTTGAGTGGGGAGGGATGATGGATGCTGGGACAGGGAGTCAGGCAAGCCAAGCAAGGCTGGACCTTCCTCAGCTCCTAGCCTGTCTTTACTGAAGAGTGGTAGGAAGGCCCCTGCACTGCAGTGTCCAAGCTGGTAGCCATTGATTTATAGGAAGCTAAATTAAGTTGAATAATTAAGGGCTGGGGATGGTGTGGGGTTGGTGGAAATGATCGACTAGCATGTAGGAAGCCGTGGTTCGAGCCCCAGTCTCAGATAAACTGCGTACAGTGGTGAATGCTTTTATCCCAGAATTAGGATAATATTAGATCAGGTGGGAGGATCAGGAATTCAAGGTTGTCCTTGGCTACATAATGAGTTCAAAGCGAGTCTGGGATGCACAAGGCCTCAAAGAAGTAATACGTAAGCTTGGTGTGATGGCTCAGTGGGTAAAGCACTTGGTGCCAAGCCCGAGGACCCGAGTTTGATCCCCAGGATCCACATGGTGGAAGGAGAGAACTGACTCCTGCAAGCTGTTCTCTGACCTAAATACATGTACTGTCATCTTTAGGCCATGGCACACATGCCCCTACACTGGCACACACAAAATAAATAAAATCCTTTTTAAAAGGTACCAGTAAATAGGTACGTAAAATGAAATGTAATAATTCAAGTGAACAAACTTTGAAATTCCACTTCTCTACCACACCAATCTATCTGAAGTGTGCTAGTGGCCACCATATTGGACAATATAGAAGAGTCCTATTGGACACCACCACCTTAGGGCATTCAGAGGAGAAAGGCCACGTGTTGTTCATACCAGTGAATCCATGTTTGGTGGGTGAATGTCCTTTTGTTCCTTCTCAGGTTCCCTGAAGAGAAACCAGCACCTGGGCCCAAGTGACATCTATCTGGATGATCTACCCTCCCTGGACTCTGAGAATGTAGCACTTTATTTCCCCAAGAGGTGCCTGGGCTCTGGGTGGCAGGGAGTTTGGGACTGGGGCCTGTGGAGTCAAAGGCTTCCTCTCAAGGGCCTAGGAGGAAAGCGGACCACATTCATCTTCTTTTGCATTCTTATCATTGCTGCCCTCTTTGTCTTCAGTGACTGTGGTATGGGGGCCAGGAGGTGGAGTGAGCCCAGCAACCAGAAGCTCCTGGAGAACCCCAACCCTGAGCACATAGCAGAATGCACCCTGGACTCAGTGGACAAAATAGAATTGTCCCTCTGTGGTGGACTGGCTGATTCCCGAGATATCTCTGTGGGTATGTTGCTCCATGGTGCCAGCCATTTCAAGGATTAGTTCAGAGCTAGGGACCAAGGGAGGATGGGGAAGATGTTCAGGGGTCAGAGAAGGGATGAAGACTCCTAGTGGATGGACAGAGGGAAGACAATAGTTATGGCACTCAGGAGCCATTGAAGGACAGAAATGACCTCACAGGGCCAAGGAAAAGCAAGGAGACCTCCAGAGATCACCACAGGGCAGGGAAGACTCTAGGAGCCAGAAGTCAGGGAAGACGTTTGAGGCTGGGGTAGCACAGATGTGAGGCTGAGCTGGACTTCCTGCCACTATCTATCCTGTGGTGCCCATGCTCAAACAACATTTTTTCTGACACAAATGCTTGATAGGAGGCCTTGACCTAGCCTGTAATTCCTGGAGTGGGGATAGGTGTAAAAACCACAGGAGGCAGGAAATGTTGCTGAGTCAAAGACCTCGCCAACAGGAGGTAGATAGGAGGGTTTGGGGGAGCAGATTGTGTGGGGCATGACAGCCTCAGCCCTCACTTTCCGCCTCTGTGCCCAGAGAAGTTCACCCAGCACATGGTCTCCTATGAGGACCTCACTAAAAATCCTGGGCTCCTGGATGACCCAAACCTTGTGGTGAAAATCAACGAGAAGTGAGTAGCTGGTTGGGGGTGGCTGGTGGCCTGAGTTACCTACTCTCAACACCCTCATTTGAGCAGCAGCTCCAACACCTCATTCTGTCTCTCTAGGCATTACAACTGGGCTGTGGCTGCCCCCATGATTCTTTCTCTGCAAGCCTTCCAGAGGAACTTACCTGAGGTAATGCTTAGAACACCACTGGGGGCGTGAAAGTAGATGGTGAACAAAGATGGGCTTGGAGCTTGTGGTTACTGGATCCACTCTTGAGGCAGCAAACAGGTCCTCAAAGCCTTGCCCATCCTGTGTGGACAAAACCCGTCATTCTGACGATTCTCAGCCATGGCTGGGTCCTACTGGGTTTGGGCTTTTCATCAGTGGAACTCGGGTGAAATCAGAGCGGGATAAACATCCAACAGATGGCCAAACTGAGACAAACCTTTAATGGGAGAGTTTGGGATCTGAAAGATGAGGCCTGGGAAACAGGGTTCCACCCTGCCCCTCCTCTGCTGAGCTGAGGGGGGCTTCCTCCCTTGGTCAGCCTTTCTGTGCTATGTACCTACTAAGTGCCATGTCAAGCCTGAGGAGTTATGAGCCAAACAAACCCACCCTCCAGGAAGACACGACTGATCAAAGACTCACCCAGATGAGCATCTAATTCAGCCGATTGGTACGGATGAGTGCTGAACAAGTGTCCACCAGTCAGACAAATGAGTGACAGTGCTGAGCAGATCAGGCAGGGAACAGCATGCGTGGATACTCAGATGGGGGAAGGAAGCCAGCTTTTATATTCCTTCTTGGAAGGAAAATCGCCTGGCCTTCTGCAGCCACCTGCCCTTTCTGTGAGGTCATTGAAGGCAAAGCCTTGGCAGGAAAGTAGATGGTGAACAGAGAGGGGGCCCATGACTCTCCCTGCCCTTTCTGCCCTCTGTGAGGCACCCAGGGCCCACTCTTGCCTTATCCATGACTCTTAGCTCAGTTGGCCTTCCTCAAAGGATGCCTAAGTGTTGACAGCATCCCTTTAGTGATGTCTGTCATATGGTGACAAGATCTAGGACCTACAGGAAGAAAGAGAGCCCATCCCTTGTTGGACTCTCCTCATTTTATTCAGACAGACCCACCACTTGAGGTCTTTTAGAGCCCTCCCCCCTCCCCCCTAAGCCTGCTGGCACCCAGGCTGGTAAACCCCAAGTTAAGTTTCTTCTGACTTGAGTTCTGTAAACTGTGTCTGTAATGTGCCTATAGGTCATCAAAGTGGGTTACCTAGCATGCATCTAATCAGCTTTTCTTTTTCTTTAAGGTAATGGTGCCCTAATCAGATACTGATCAGAATACAAAGAGAGGGATAGGATCATGAGTTAGGACTTCAGGAAGTTGTCTGTGTCTGTCTTTGGGATTGGAGAGTATCCTGACTACAGTTTGTTACTACGGCCATTAGGGGGCATCCTGCTTGGAGAACCAGTTCTAAGACTCTCCCGATACAGTTCTAACCCCAGTCACTTTAATAGGACATGGGTTCATAAGATCTGGAAGCTAGGCTAGAGCCAGGAGTTCTGATGAGGCAGAAAGGGCCTTTGGTCTCCTATGCAGACTTCCGTGAGCCATTCTTGGGCTCTTGGGAGGAGAACATTTTCTTCAGCCTCCAGAGGTCAACAGTACCTTGCTCTAGGGTGGGCTGAGATTCTGGGCTCATGGGGTTCCCATTGTCACGTGGTGTAGAAAGAACTCATGGCCATCATCTACCCACAGAACACTGTGGACAAGCTGGAGAAGGAGAAGATGCCCCGGAAGGGCGGGCGATGGTGGTTTTCCTGGAGACGCAGGGACTTCCCAGCAGAGGAGGTAGGTGGGTGGCCAGTGATCACGGAGCAGGGACAGCACAGGGCAGGAAGCGGAATTTCGCTTATGGAAGTTCTTCCCACAGCACACTGCCAAGAGGGAGAAAGCTGCAACCAGGAAACAGCAGGGGTGAGTAGAACCTGTTGCCAGGGCTCAGGGCTGGAGCCTGGTGAGGATCAGCCTGCAGGGGGAGGGGGCCAGAACCTCTTCTCCAGCCAGTTCATTTTCCTGAGAAATGACCCCACCTCCAAGATGGGAAAACAGACCCAGAGACATACCAGATGTCCCTCAGGTAAGAAATGACAAAGCTGAACAGGTATGCGGACTCCCAGCCTGGGAAAGGGGCTGCTATATTAAGGGGAGGGACAAGGGTCTCTCTTCCGCAGCCCACACTTGATTCTAATCTTGGAAGCAACCCAGCCATCCAGTTTGTGGAAAGAGTGACCAAGGGTGGGCCAGCTGAAGCCAAAGCAGTGGGATTAGGGATACGTTCCAGGATACGTGTGTTCAGGAAGTTATCTGGAGGTTAGACATCTTAGAGAGGCATGCTGAAGCTAGGTGGTTGGGCCTCCATTCCAGCTTGGCTCTCAGTTCCCTGGGAAGACACCCCACATAGGTGGCACCTGAAGGAAAGGCAGCCTCTAGAGTGATAGGAACAGGGCCTGGATTGCTCATGTGCCTGCGCTGAGGGTAAGCAAAAGGCCTGTGGCTGGGCATGGGGAGTGGTTCAAAATGCCAGCAATGCCCACAGAGAGAAGACAGAAGTCTTAAGCAGTGATGACGATGCCCCAGACAGCCCTGTGATCCTTGAAGTCCCCCCACTGCCATCCTCCACTCCAGGCTATGTCCCTACCTACAAGAAGTCTCTTCGCCTCACTTCCGATCAGATCGTAAGTGTGTGCATCAGTGTGTTCCTGTGTGGAGGGGCTGGGCTGTGTTAATTCTATTCAGGTCTCACAGGACCAAGATGAAGTGCAGTTCACCACAGGCCAGAATCTACCCCATAGGCAGCTTCTCTGATTGCCTGTCCTTGAATACCTGTGGGGGCTCACTTCTTCATAGGCCAGCTTATTTCTGTTAGAAGCTTTAATGGGAAAGGTCCTCTCATATCCTAAAATACCTACCTGCAGGGTACTCCTGCAGTGCAGCGTACCTTGGAAACCTCTCTGAAGCCATCAGTGCTGATAACAGGTTTTTGACAACCCCATCCATCCTTCACTACATGGATTCCGAGCTCTGTAGCTGGTAGCCCCAAGGTCAGGAAGGCATCCACGGTTTGACCAGCTTGGTATAAGGTAGCAGCCCTTGCCTGGTACTGTAGTGTACTTGTCCACTTTTGGATCAGCCAGGACACAGAGGTCTCCTAGCTGTGATGGAGAGAAGCCAGCATCATTCTCTAAGGATCACATTCAGGGCCAGGTCTCACTTGAGGGGAGTATGGACTCAGGTACCCCACCTCCTTTGGAATAAAGTATTTTCCTGTCAAGACCAACCCTTGCCTTGGGGCTCATCTCGAAACCCAGGCAGAGAGTTACAAATGTGGCTTGTCTGATATTTGTGCCACGGAGCACAAGACACGGTGCAGGTCCCAGGGCAGCACAGATGCCTTCTTTCCATACACACGTCTGTGTGTGGCTACTGTAAAACTCCTCAGGAAGGGTCTCAGAACTAACAGGAAGAGGAGAAAGAGGCTCACGCCAACCAAAAGCCGCAGGCGAAGTGCAGGTAGGGGATCAACCTTCCTCTTTTGTCTGTCCCACCCCAGCGGTGTCTAAACCTGAATGAAGGAGCTAATGATGTGGTCTTCAGCGTGACTACCCAGTACCAAGGCACCTGCCGCTGCAAAGCTACCATCTACCTGTGGAATTGGGATGACAAGGTGGTCATCTCCGACATAGATGGCACTATTACCAAGTAAGACCCATCTGGCTGTGAGGAGCCTGGGGGAATGCCTGGGGACCTACCTCCCGTTGTTCTGGGTGTGTGGGAGCAGTGTGCAATGCCTTCTTCCAGGTGAGCCAAGTTGAGGCTGAGCCACACTGGGACACACTCGTGGAGCATGGGAACCATGTGGGTAGCCTAAATGACCTTTCTCCCCTGGCTATAGGTCGGACGCTCTGGGCCACATTCTGCCCCAGCTGGGGAAAGACTGGACACATCAGGGTATTACTAGTCTCTACCACAAAGTCCATCTGTGAGTGCTGAGCTTTGGCTGGGTCAAGGTTCCTAGCTGGAGGGTAATAGGGTATCTTAGGCCACCCTAACTTCTGCCCTGGGAAGCCAGTCTTGGGCACCACCAGAGCCCACAACGGAATTAGACTGGGGAGTCCATAAAACAGAGACCTTCCCGGTCCTTAGTTCTCTTCCGAGTCATCTACCTGCTGACCACAAGGTAGCAGGAAGCCATCTCTATCCTGGCCCATAAAGCAGTGTTCAAGTTCCAGCTGGGACAGATGTTGAGAATACCCCCAAGTCTTTCCTCAGTCTCCTTCCTTCAAAGCCCTCTGGGTTTGAAGGCCAGAGCCTCCATTGAGCTGTTCTTGTAGCTAATGGGTAATGGGAATAGGGAGGGTGTCTCTGATGACTCTGTTTCCCACCCCCAGAAATGGGTACAAGTTCCTGTACTGCTCTGCACGGGCTATTGGCATGGCTGACCTCACAAAGGGGTACTTGCGGTGGGTGAGCGAGCATGGCTGTGGCCTTCCTAAGGGCCCTATCCTGCTGTCTCCCAGCAGCCTCTTCTCTGCGCTCCACAGGTAACCAACCATCTTTACACACAAGGGGAAGGCAAGAGCACCTCTAGCCTAGCACTCATTTGTTCATGAGTACCTAACAAGACTGGTCAGACAACATGTCCTCTGACTCTCTGGTGTCTTGTCTTTCCTTTGCCCTCTTCCCTGTCTGTGACCATGGCCACTCTCCAGGGAGGTAATCGAGAAGAAGCCGGAGGTGTTCAAGGTTGCCTGCCTGAGTGATATCAAGCAGCTGTTTCTGCCCCAAAGACAGCCCTTCTATGCCGCCTTTGGGAATAGGCCCAATGTGAGTGTCCCCTCCTTACAGCTGCAGCCCGGTCCCTGCCCCCAGCAGTCTCAGACACTGCCCTAACCCTTTCTGTCCCTTGCAGGATGTTTTTGCCTACAGGCAGGTGGGCCTCCCTGAGTCTCGAATCTTCACAGTCAACCCCCGGGGAGAGCTCATTCAGGAACTCATAAAGAACCACAAATCCACGTAAGGCCATGTGTCTCCCACACCCAGCCTCTCCCAGTACACGATTTCACCTCCTCTCATGGATAAATCCTGGGCCTCACCAGCTGTGAAGCCACTGCCTTGTGACAATTCTGACTCAGTGCAGCCCATTTTGCCCACAGGTACCAGCGGCTTGGAGAGGTGGTTGAGCTTTTCTTCCCACCCGTGGTGCGCGGCCCCAGCACAGACCTGGCCAGCCCTGAGTACAGCAGCCTCTGCTATTGGCGGGAGCCCCTGCCGTATGTGGACTTTGACGCCCTGGCTTGAGCTAGCCTTGACAGGTCTCCTTGGTCTCCCAGGACCTTAGGACAGTAAGGATTAGAAGATGCGTGCTGTGGGGTCAACCCAACAAAGGGCTGCAAGTTGATTGGCAGCCGCCCCTACCACTACCACCTTGAAACACAAATGCTCTGTTCATCAGTTTGACTGCCCAGTACCAAGGCACTGGCCACGTCAAGGCCATCTACTTGAAGAACTGGGAACAAGAAGTAGCCATCTCAATAGAGATGGCACCATCACCAAGTGAGGCTCAGGTGGTTGTACAGAGATTGGGCAGCTGCCCCAGGCCTCAGTACAGCCCTGACCTCCAACAATTAAATATGTCACTAGACCCTTGCAGGATTCTCTAGCTTCTAGGCCACTGGTTCTCAATCTGTGGGTCACAACCCCTTTGGGGGCTGAATGACCTTTTTACAGGGGTCTCATATCAGATGTCCTGTTTGTCAGATATTTACATTATGATTCATAACAGTAGCAAGACTACAGTTATGAAGTAGCAATGAAAATAATTTTATTTACAACACAAGGAACAGTATTAAAGAATCACAGCATTAAGAATGTTGAGAACTACTGTCCTTGATGTATCATCTGGGAATACTACGATCCCACGGCTTTCGGGAGCCCACACTACCCTCCAAAGCCAGGTGTCTCTGTGATCCTATCTCTTGATCTAAGTATCACTTCTTCCTCTACCTTGAAATCTCAGCTCCAAGCCTGAATGGTCCAAAGCCCCTCTGGCCAAAAGAAAAATGATTTGGGGGTCATACAAGGACTCTTGGAGTGTGGTTCCTGCCTGTCCCTACTGATTTTACTCCCTTCCTGGGGGCTTAGCCCAACCCTGGCTACAGCAGATGGCGTTTGCTGACCATCCTGCCCTGGCTTCTGCAGCTCAGTCTAGTGGCCAGCTGGCTGAGCGAGCAACGATCCAAGGCACCACGGGACACAGAACGACAGTTAGGTCTCCCTCCCACTGCCATTAGTGAAGAAAGTACCGTTAGACCAGTTAAAAGATTTAATCCTCAACCTGTTTTCCAACCCACATCAGAGTGGAGGGCAAACATTGAATGGTCACAAGCCAGAATGCAGGGAGGGCAGTGGGAGAAACAAACAGCACAGCAGGCCCGGGGTGCATTGGGGGAAACTGAGGCCGGTAGCCTCAGTAGAAATGGTCAGCCTCTAAGCACTTGTGCTTTCCCGTCGTTCCTTAAGGGCTTCCTACCCCAGCTTCTCTCCAGTTTATGAAGCTCCTGGCAAGGCTGGGGTTTTGTATAGACATTTAAAAGCAATGCTTAGCTTCCTTTTCGTCCAGTTCCAGCCCCTTTCTTGGGGTCTGCCTCAACAGACTCGAAGGCTACACTTGCCAAGAGGTACTGACCCGGGTGGCAGGGAGAGATTTTTCTCTAACTGGAAAGGAGCATGTGGGTGTATTTGTGAAATCGAAGAGAACAGGTAAATTGGGGTGGGGTCTTCAAGCATTGTCTGGATCCCTTCTTTGGGATTCTACAGCTGCCTTACACCCCCATCATGAGGAAAGATCAAAAGGAATATGGAGCACTCTTGGCTGGGCCGCTGGGCTTTTGTTCTGTTCTGAAGGATGTGTGGGGAGCTGGAAACCTCAGGTGGCCTCTGGTCTTTAGTTCAGAAATAGCACCTATGAAACTGCCAGACAGGTCCAGTGGGCATCATCTTCCCATGGAAACCTCATCCAGATATCTAAAAATGGAAGCTCAGGGATAAAGGAAGAGAGTCTTCCAAGTGTTGTGACTGGTCCCTGGTTAGTAAAGGGAACAGTGGACAGGCTTGTCTGAGACTTGGCCAGAACACTCACTCTACACAGTGAACCAACTCCAGTGTGTCTGCAACAAGAGGAAGTACAGACAATGCAGTGTGCCATCTCAGAAGCCCAACTTTGTCTTCAGGCATGGCATCCTTGCCTTGACTCTTGAGACAGCATCCGTTGTAGTTCACCTTGACTGTTACCCTGAATTGTCCAGGCTGCAGCTCTGACGGTGACTTTTGATGGCTCAAACAGTCATGCTGAGCTGGACCAAGGCTGTTCATCCAGTGGCCTCTGGCGGCCAGGGAGGGCTGGAAGGTGCTTCCAGGTAGGGTTGGTCTCTGGGATGATATTCCCAGGGTTGGTGGGATCTGCACTTTAGATTTCTGTGCAGCTCTAGTCAGCTCGCCCTGGTCTTACCTCAGCCAGCTGAGCTCTGCAGTCCAACAGGTCATCCCGGAGCCGGGCGATGGCCTGCGTGTGCTGGGCCAACGTGTGGTTCAGCTTGTCTATGTGGCCCCACAGGCCCTCCCTGGACCTCAGGGGCTCAGTAGGCAAACTGTTCAGGTGGGCTGCCAACAGGCCTAGCCTCTCACATGCTCCTTCCACTTGGGCCACCCTCTGGTCAAAGTGGCCCACTGTGTGCTGGAGTTCCTGGGCTGTGTCCCGGCAGCGGCTTAACCCTCCGGCCACGCTGGCCACACCGGCCTTAAGTTGTTCGAGCTCCCCTCGAAGGTTCAGGACCTGCCGGTGGCCAGCCTGGAGCCTGGAGCCCTGGCTGCTGACCTGTTCCTGGATGGCGTGGACCTCGGCTTCCATTCTTCGTTCTCGTTCATCCAGGGATGTGTTGGCGGCCAAGAAGGCATCAGAGTACTGGTTGACAGAGTCGCTGAGGCCTGTGAGTGATTTGCTCACTGAGTTCAGGTTGACCTTCAACAGAGTGATCTCACCTTGGAGTGAGCTGCCTGTCCCTTCTGCCAGCTGCCCCTGAACTTCAGCTACTGTGCCATTGAGCTCTTGGAGCAGGGCAGTGTGATGGGCCACCTGGTGTCGGAGGGCCTCGCTCCGGCTCTGCCAGGCCTTCACCTCTGCCACAAGGTTGTCCAGGATGGCTGTGGTGGTACTTGGGGTACAGGAAGTCTCCAGGGACACCAGCCTTTGTTCCAGCACAGCTAGTTCTGAATGAACAAGCGGCCGCACTGACCTGTCTGGTAAGGCACTCTTGGGGCTTTGCTCTCCAGTCAGAGTTGCGAGCCGCTCCTCTAGGCTCTGCACTCGCTCTTCCAGTGTGGAGCTGAAGCCACCGACACCCCAGCCCCCCATCTCCATTCTCAGGCAGCAGCCCCTTGCTCCATTCTCTGTCCCATTGATAGTTTCAAGGCCTTCAAGCAGCCCGTCCACGCCTCCCTGGAGCATAGCTGCAGAGACTCGTGCAAGCTCATCTGCGGCCAGGGTGCTGGGGCCGCCTTGGGTTTCAGTGACAGCCTGCAGGTTCCTCTCAAGGCTGTCTATACGGGCACTGATCAAAGCCAGTTGGCTGCAGCAGGTACCCCCACCAGTCAGAGTCAGGCCCTGCAGCTGAGTACCCAGCTGTGAGAGCTCCCGACGCAAGGCCAACTCCCGGCCATCTAGGCTCTGGTGCAAGCGCTGGCTGGCTGCCTGGCCCTCCTCACACTGCTGCCGCACCTCTTGCACCCGGAGGTCACACTCACTCTGGACACCTTGCAGCTTCTGCTCAAAGCCATCCAGCAGGCTTCCCCAGAGTTGATGTAGCCGCTGGTCCACGTACTCCTCCAGCAGCGCTAAGGAGGTCAGTGGGGACGGTGGGGCTTCCCGTAGCCGCTGCAGGTGAGCCTCGTGCCCCAGGGCCAGCCCACGCACCTCATCTAACAGCTGCACCTTGGTCTGTAACGTGTTGCTCACCTCTGTGACTTTGCTCAGGATCTCACTTAGAGAAGGGATGAGTGGTCCTCTGCCTCTGTCTTCTGGGTCCACAAGGCCCTCCGGGATGACCCCAAAGCCTATAGGTACAACAGGAGCCCTGGGGTCACCAGTAATCTTATTGGGATCCTTGTGGCTGGCCACTAATCCACTCAGAGTGCCATATGCTTGTGATAGGCGCTGAACACCGCCCTCCAGCTGCTCTAGCCGCTCTCCAAATAGCTCTTGGCCTTTTCTACCTAAGAAGGAAGAAAGACCTCAGGAGCATTGCAGGCCTGGCCCTCCAACATGTCATCCTCATCGCTGGACACAGCTCCCTCACCTTTAAGATGGGATCTGGGTGGGGAAGGTTGGGGCTTTACGGAAATCGTCCACTTGAGATGCACACCCCCCCCCCCCCCACACACACACACAACTCTTCCAGAGCGTGGCCAGTCCACATCACTTACTTCCCTCCTCATCCTGACACTAAGCCTACGAAACCCAACCCTCCCTGGAGGACATCCATGGACACACTCACCACGGGGGCGTGGGGCCTCTCTGCTGTAAGGAGAAGGCCTGGGACCTGGGCCCAGCTGCCCCAAGGGGATCTGAGGCTGTGGCTCCTGGTGCTGTGGGGTGGCTCCGTGGTCTGTGAGGTGTTCTGGGCAGCCTTCCCCAGTAAGACCAGGGCAGCAGCGCCAGGCCAGGTCTGTCACAGTCTTGTAGCCAATCTTGTATCTGGGTCTGAACACTGAGCGGTACCTGGATCAGAGAGAACAAGGGAGCAGGCCTTACAGAGGCTCTGAGCCCTGAGAGTGAAGGGCATGTGGAGAAGTCCCACCATACTGCTTGCTTGAAGGGAAAGTTAGCGGGGATTTAACCCCAATCTTCCCAAGACCACTAGGTTTCCATCTGCCAAGAGAAATTCCATTCTGGCTCTCATGGAGCCTCTCAGAATCCTGATAAATCTTCGAGCTCCTAATACGTAGAAGAACTACCTCGCCCGGGCTGGGCTTCCAGCCCTTTCACTGGGATACTCTCAGCTCCTACTGGTTTCTTTTCCCTCTTACCACCCAGCTCTACTTTAGTCAGGGAACTGGACACTGCTCAGAGGCTGGTGTGAGGGCACCTCTGGTCGTGAGCAGAAAGGGAAAGCCAAGGGTACAGGCAGAGCTCACCGGGAACACCTTTACCTGGTCATCCACGTACCTGTCACTCACTGTCACAATGGGGCATGGGCCTGTCCTCTGACATACACATTTAAGCTCTCCAAGTGTAGACTTAATTATATCTCACATCCTGGGCGGCCTGTCTGATCTATACTAGGGCCTCTGGCTTCCAGGGACCCCTGCAGTATCAAGCTCTCCTCTCCCTATACTGTCTGCCTCTGTCATATCTCTCTCCCAAACTAAGCCTGTCCTTGTCTCTATGGGGGGAAGATCTGCTGCAAGTTCAAAATCTTAGGGTCTTTCCTGGCCTCTTTCAGGGGTCCTGGTCTGCTCTATAGCAAGCTCTGTGGCCCAAATAGGTTCTTTGAAGCCCACGGTACTGCAGCCCTTTGCAGGAACGGTTCTGTTCCCAGCTGAAGTCAAGAGCTGGGAATGTACTCACTCACCTGACTGTTGAGGGGCAGTTGGGTCCCCACCCACAATTCCGGTACTCAGCCTTTACGTAGCTCTCCGCTCCTTCCTGTAGGACGCAGGTCACATTCCTATGTACCACATAGGCACAGAGAGACCTGCAGGGGGAAACAGCAGGTCTGGAATATTTGGCCCGAGCTCCCACCTGTTTTATTTATTCTTGTTCCATAGGACCTTGGACCTTTGCCTGGGGTCCATATCTTCTGAACTGGGCCTCTGTCCTTGATGGGTGTCTCTACTGAGCCAAGTGCTCAACTGAACCAGAAGATTGGGTGTCTACCCAATACCACTCTGAGAAGGCCGCCTCAGCTTCCCCTCACCCCCCACCACCACCACTCGGCCTTCTTTCCCATCCCCCCCAGTTCCTTCACTGGAACTGAACTCCTTATCCTGGCTGGCCTTCGAGGTTTCTGAGAGCATAACTTAGTGGCTTCTTTTGAGTCAGGTTTTCCTCCTTCCTCCTGTGTAAGCTTTCTAGCCTCGGCTTTGCCATTTCCTTGCTCCCAAGACTTGCACCTTCTCTTATATGAAGCCTGCTCTGATGCCTCTGGGCGCACGGAGTGTGGTTGCGGGCTGGGTACTTGCCTTCAAGATCTTACATTCGATTGGAATTCAAATTTGGGTACAAAGTGACCACTGTGGAAGTCTGTCCGCTCTACAGTACAAGCCCAGGTCCCACAAGTCCTCACCAGCTATGCATCTCACCCACCTTAGGGCTCCCGCAGGGTTACT
The DNA here is from genome assembly GCF_011762505.2 of Arvicanthis niloticus. NCBI lineage: Eukaryota > Metazoa > Chordata > Mammalia > Rodentia > Muridae > Arvicanthis > Arvicanthis niloticus. The sequence continues at coordinate 130,182,161 of NC_047659.1, forward strand.
GGGGCCAGACCGTAGGAGGGAAGGAGCAACTACCTACGGTTAAGCATGGTTCTGTCTACAACCACGCAAGGCAGAGGAGAGACAGAAGGCATTGGACTGGGGAGCCCCGCGTGTTCCAGGCGCGGACAGCCCTTCCTCCTCTCCCTCCACCTGGTCCGCCGCGCCTGGAGTTTGCTCACAGCGCAGCTGGAAAATGTTACTTCGCTGGAAAGGTTTCCACGGGCACTGCCAGGATCCCAGCCGCCGCGCCAGGCCCCCTCGGCTGACTTGTTCTTCGCCAACCCCGCAGCCTCCTGGATGGCGGGGCGCCTGCCCGCGCAAAGGATCGTGTCGGGGGAACCGCCCCATCGATGGCTGGGGTACCCATGTCTCGACGCCTCCGCGCGGGTCCTGGCAGGTGGGAGTGGCGGCGCGCCACGCGGGGGCCCCCCTCGCGTTCCCGCCGCGGCCCGGCCCCGCGCTTACTTGTGCGGCCCCGGGCGCAGCCGCGGACGCCATCCGGTGGTGTAGAGGCTGTAACGGGAGGCACCCGGCTGTGCGGGCCGTTCGAGGAGCGGGGTGCCTTTGGCCTGCGCCCCCGAGAGCAGCGCCGCGACGGCGCACAGCCACACGGGCAGACGGCGGCCCATCGCTCTCGGTCGTCACTCGGCCCCTCGGGGTGCCTCCCGCGGGGGATCCTCTGCTCGCCCGCCCGGCTCCCGCCGCCACTCGCGACCCCCGGGGCGCGCTTGTTCGGCCGCCCGGAGCTGTGCGGCCGCTGCGTCCCACCGAGTGGCCGAGGCTACTCGCGGCTGGGGCCGCGCAGGGGAGGCGGGAGGCGGGCTCTGCACGGATTAGCATAAACTTGGGGCCGCGCCGCGAGCTCCGCCAGCCCCCTCCCCGTCGCCAGCCCCCGGCCCCAGCTCCAAGCTGCTGCCCGAAGGGCCGCGTGCAAAAACACGAGGTTAAGAAATGAGCAGGCGGGACGCAGGGCGCTAAATTCCAGGAGGCTCCCCAAACACGCGCAGCCCCTGGGTACTCTTAGGGTACCCGGCAAGAAGCAGCGAAGCCTGGGGGCAGGCCTGGCCTCCCTACTGGGATCCCCAAGACTAGCTATCTAGCAGGACACTTCAGTCTTAAAAGTCTAGTGGGTATGGGTACCTCAGTCCAGGCCCTGAACCCTAGATGAACATGGGTAGGGGCACACTAGGAAATATTTCCCCAGCCACTTTCCTGCAAGAAGGTTCAGACTATCCCCTGTCTATGGGTACCTAAGAGATTTGATAACTGCAGACTTCTCTTCACATCAACTTTTGCATACTGGGTAGGGTGGTCAGGCTGCCTGTGTGAGTTCAAGGATAGGCCAACGTTGTCTGTTTCTGTTAGGAAAGAACTGTACCATGCAGTCATCACCTCTCCAACCCCTCCACGGTTAAGTCACCCCACCCCCTCCTCACGTGTGTCTCCAATAAAAGCTTTTAATTAGGTGGGCCATAAGTGTCTGGTTCATTATTAGCTTCTAGTCAAAGAATATTGCTAGGACATCCTCATAAGAAACTACCTTAAGCCAGGCTTCCTGAATTTTTCATTCCTGAACATGACTCTGTAGCCTAAGAGTTCGTCTATACAGTCATTCTTATTGGACATCATCTTGTTAAACGCCTACCCTGCAAGAAGCCTTTTTGAATTCTGATTCTGTCATCCAAGAGGACCACTTCTTTCTGGCTTTGTCTCACCCTCACAGGACCAAGGCCCTCTGAATTGCACCAAGCGAATACCAGGCCTGCTTGGCTGTTCCTGCCCCGCCCCCACTTTGGGTGTGTGTGTGTGTGTGTGTGTGTGTGTGTGTGTGTGTGTGTGTGTGTGTAGTTCATTCCTAGGTGTTCACATGCACATGGAGCCAGAGTCGAACCTCAGGTGATGTTTCCCAGGTACCATCACCTTGTTTCTTTGAGACAGGGCTGCTCACTGTTATGAGTCTGTCAAGTAGGCTAGGCTGGCTGGCCAGTGAACTGGCCCAGTAAGCCCCAGTGATCCCAATTCTACCACACCAGCACTGGGATTACAAGTGCTTGCAATCATGCCTCTCCTCTCCTCTCCTCTCCTCTCCTCTCCTCTCCTCTCCTCTCCTCTCCTCTCCTCTCCTCTCCTCTCCTCTCCTCTCCTCTCCTCTCCTCTCCTCTCCTCTCCTCTCCTCTCTCTCTCTCTCTCTCTCTCTCTCTCTCTCTCTCTCTCCCTGCCTCCCTCCCTCCCTCCCTTTCATTCTTTTTGTTTCTTTTTTAGAATCAAAATCAGGTCTTCATGCTTGCATGGGAAGCACTCCACTGACTGAGCTGTCTCCCCAACTCTGCTTTCTTTCAAGAGTAACTTTGAGGGGCTGGAAGGATGGTTCAGCATTGAAGAGCACTTGTTGCACTACCAGAGGTCAGTTTCAGAGGTCCTGACACCCTCTTCTGGCCTCCTTGGGCACCAGGCATGAATGTGGTACACCACATACATGCAGGCAAAATAACCATATACGTGAAATAATTTTTTAAAAGTAACTTTGAGGTGTAAATAAACACACTTGAAGGTGATGTTATCAAGGATGCTGGAAAGAGCAGTTCTGAGCCCACATCTATACCTTGCCTTCTCCACCTGGTCCCTCAATTCGGTACCTGACCTAAGCCTTTCTGGTGGTCCTTCTGGTGGTCCTTCTCCTGAACTGGGTAATGGTGGGACACAGGTGACTGAAATCCCCTCTAAAGTGTGAGTGTTTTAGTTTCTAGGGTTGTTGTCATAACTAACAAATCAAGTGGCTGGGAAATGACAGCAATTTATGGGGCTGGAGAGATGGCTTGGTGTCTGGGATGCCTCTTCTAGAGGACCCAGGTTTGATTTCCAGAACTCTTATGGTTGTTCACACATGTCTGTAAGTCTAGTTCCAGAGGATCCAATGCTCTCTTCTGGCCTCCTCCAGTACTAGGCACACATTGTGGTATACAGACATACTTGCAGCCAAAACACCAAACACATAAACTAAGATAATAAATTTAACTCAAACTCTTTAGAAATGACAGCAATTTATTGTCCCGTATTTCTGGAGGCTTAATGTCCAGAATCAAAGTATTATGTGGGCCATTCCTCTAAGGAGGGGTGCTTCCTTGTCTCTTCAGCTGCTGGTGGCTCTGAGCAATCTCTGGCTTATGTCCACGGCACCCTCATCTCTGCTTTGGCATTTCTGTGCCCTTCTCTTGGTCTTCACACGACCCTCTTCTGTGTTTCTGTGTTCTTATAAGGACAGCGGCCATTGAACAGCCTCATCTTAAGTAAATATATCTTCAAAGACCCTATTTCCAAATAAGGTCACAATCTGCGGTTCTGGTGGAATCACATTTTAGCAGGATGCGGCTCTGTTCAAGCCCCTGCAGGGGCTTTTGGAGGTGAGAAGACACACCAGGGAAGACATGCTATGGTCATAGCTCTGGACCAGTTAGAAGGGATCGAGGATAGAAACCTAGAGAGGAGACTGCAGTGAGTAGAAAACATAGCCATTTGGTGACAAGCCATGGCTTCCTCGATCTGCTTCTAATAACCTACCATTTGATCTAGCTTGAGTGGCTCAGGCAACTCCAGATGCACCCAAAGCCTCACATTCACCAGAGATGTTAGGAGCCATGTTGCAAGGACAGGGTGCCCATGTTCTTGAAGCCATGGACTTCCTGCTTTTCACAAAGGGAGACATCTGAGGGGCAAATGCATAGAACCCAGCTCCTCACCCAGCTGGGTTCTGACTGTTTGGCAGCACCACTCAGCTGGCTCTGGGAGAAAACTCCCCCACCCCAGAAGCTGTGATCCTTTTCCAAAGGGTCCCACCCCTTCCTCTCACTCCCTTCCCCAGCCCCAGATGTGGGGCCCACAACTCACAGGAAGGAGGCTGGACCTTGTTTGAACTTGAAAATGTCCATGTAGTAGGGGGCTAGAAGGACAGATGGGACTTACTTCCCCTTCCCAGGTGGCTGACATCAAAAACAGGCTCCTTCTTTAATTGGAACAGTTTGGGGAGCCAGGGCCTGGGCCCCATCCAGTGGAGGAGGACACCAGCACAGAGAGATGCTCAGGGGCTTGGCTGGATACAGCCAGAGACTGGGGTCTCCCTGTGGATGATGAGGCCACTTTGCATTTGCCAGACAGGAAACCTAGGGAGGCCAGAGGCAGGAGAGGGAGGCAGACAGTCATGTCCTCCCTGACTCAGATGGGAGTGTCTCCACCTGGATGGAGACTCCAGAGGCACCACACACAGAAGTGTGGTTTCCGTTCACACAACATGCACAGACACCTCCAGATGTAATCAGCTTTACACATCACATGCACACCCCACAGAGTCACACACATTGCCCTCCTTGATAGCTCTGGTAACAGGTATAGCCAAGGATGCTAGCAGAATGAACCAAGCATTGGAGACAGAGGCAGGAGAGAATGGATCCTGGGAGGATGCAAAGAGCTGGACTTACCCAGCTGGTGCTGTGTGACCCCGATGCTTGGCCTGCTGTATGCTTTGGATCCACCCCTTTTGTGCCCCACCAAACCCTCCTGAGAAGTGACTTCCTATCTTCTTTCCAGCCTCCTCTGTCTCACCCAGGGTATGTGGCTCTTTGTTTATCCAGAGATCATCACCTATGATTGCTGAAAGCCACAGTTTATAGAATGTAGCTCTTCCAAAAGAGACAGAAATAGAATGCTCGGATGCTGCCAGCTCTCTGGCAGGAGCCCTCCCTGCTGCAGATGAACCCCTGCTGCTGGGAGAGGCACAGCCCATGCTCCCCTAAGCCAAGTGTGGAGGCACCAACACCAATGTGTGGGTTCTAGACTCTACCCAGACCATCATCCATGCTTACCACCTGTCCTAATCTCTCCTTTCTGTGCCCACACACCTAAACCTCTCTGCTAAAAGCTTTCTGTAACAAGCTTTGTTCAGCTCTGCCTTCTCAAAGCCCATCATAACCCATTTGAACTACACATGCACCATCAAAAAAGATTACAGAGTTACACAAGTCTCACTGTGGGCTACAGCTCACAGTGGTGCTTTCCAGTTAGACAAATATCACTTGATCAGGACCCAGAGTGTGTGCAGGTCCCTAGGTGTGAGGACCAGGGGAGTCCAGAAATCGTGAAACCTGGACTCTGAAAAGCCCGGAATAAGTGTGGCTTACAAATAGCTTCGGCATTGTGCAATTCTGATGGGGTCTCGATGTGGACACGTGCAAGCCAGATGCATCCATTATGCAAGTTATATGCAAAATACATGTGTAGGCCTCCGAACTTGCAAATACCAGATGTGACCCTTGGGGACCCTGAATTTAACTGAGCACTGTCGTACAGTAGAAACATGACCCAGCTACTTATAGTAGACAGAACGAGCTGGATTCAAGGTTACTCAGACAGGAGGGGATGAAAGCAGGCAGGGAGTCTCACCTGGGTTTGAATCCCAGAACTTTCTCTCATAAGTTATATAATCTGTCTGAGGTCCCATCATTTCTGTGAGCCTGCTTTCCCACATGCAAAGCACCATTATGGGATACAATGGTCTTCTATAACATAGAGGAACGAGTAAGAACAGTAGCATCACGATTGGGCACATAGATGCTCGCTGAGTGGGGCAGTGCTCAGTGGAGATTCCATCCCTGGAGATCATCTGTCTGTCCCTATGACATTCCACTGTGATCTCTCAGACTGTGGGCAGGACCTTCTCCTAGGGCAGCAGACACCTGTGGATTTGCTGATTGCTAGTGTCATTTCTCACTCCTTCAGAAGTCTGTTAGAGGTCTCACTCTACAGGGGACACTATCTGTACCTTGTGCATGCACACACATGTGTAAACACACACACACACACACACACACACACACACACACACACACACACACACACGGGAACCTGGCCAGTACACCCACCAATCCTCTTGTAGGTGTGATAGTTCCCTTTGTGCTATGAATCACCCTGGCTGATGATAGTTGCTTCTCCAGGGAATTCTAGAACCTTCCCCCATATGACGAGCTGATACAGGACACAAAAGACAGCCTTCTTGCCTTGGTATTTGGGGATAGTTCGGCAGTATGACTTATGCTAAAGCCTCTGGATTGGGCCCTGTCTAAATTCTACCTGACATCCATTTTATATTTCTATCTTCTTCTGCTTCTTCTCTGAAAGAGAGAAAGGGGGGGAGGAAGGGAGGGAGGGGAGGAGGGAGAGGGAGGGAGGAAAAGAGGGAGGGAGGAAGAGAGAGAGAGAGAGAGAGGGAGAGAGAGAGAGAGACTGAGAATACTTGAGAGTACCTACCCACATCCCAATAAATCATCAGAACCTAGATCTCTGCCTCAGGCTCTGATTCCAGAAGCCTGATCCAATTCAGGGAGACAGATATGTAAGCAGAGGAATCCCTGACTGTGAAACTTTGTGTGGTCAAGGACCACAGGAAACAAAATGGTTGGAGTGTGTGTGTATGTGTGTGTGCATTATAAGAAAGGTCATACAGAGGTCACCATGTTATGAGTGAGCCCCAGGTGGTCCCCCAGCATGTACATGATCAAGATATAGGAGATAGCTTGGTGTGTTTGGTGAACACTGCAAGACTCTAGGTAACTGAGGTCTCAAGAGAGCTTAGTAGGGACAGACAAGAATCGTCTTGAACATCCTAATGAAGGGTCAGGGCTTACAGCTGGGAGCAGCACATAAGAGAGCTGCCGCTGCAAACATCCCAGGCTGCTGGTGATGGCATGGATACACCAGGCAAGGGATCAGTGAGGCAGACACTGCCATTCTCGGTTACCAGGCCATCAGAACCCATCAGTGTGGGTGTCAAGGCTAGACCTTTCAGGCTGTCAGGATAAAAAGCCAATGGGTCCTGGAGGCTGATCTGAGGCGGTAGGTATACAAAGACATCTGAAACGTGCTAGTCAGAAGGGACACAAAACACAGGGACTGGCACAAAAGTGACCTGGGGGGGGGGGGTGCGTATCAAGTGCAGGGAGAGGGGCAGGAGCCTTCGTTTTCTGTGTCCTTCAAGCAAAGCCAGAGCCAGACAGGCGTGCGGGGGTGGAAGACAGGAGGCAGCTCCAGCCCCAGTCAGGCCTGGAGCTCCCTGTCTGAGCACTTGGCATCTGTCTAGGGCTTAGGACAGGGACAGGCTGGGGGTGGAGGACAGAGCTGCCCAGGCATCAAGTCGGGGGTGCAAGGCTCTGGGAATGGTTTCTGTTCATTCTCTTCTAACTCTTCTATTCACAAGCACTGGAGTAAAAAATGCACATGGGATTATTGGGCAGAGAAGAGGCCAGGGTGTGATGGGAGGATGCAGGGAGGACAAAGCAGACAAGAGAAAGGACTTCCGGGGTGGTGTGGGGGAGGGCTTGCTGTTACCATGGAAAACTCATGCCTGGGCAGACAGAACCTGACCTTCACCCAAACACTGTCCTTATCGCAGACCTGCTCTGCTGGGATTCCCCAATTCTCTTGGATATCGGCTGGCCATCGCTTTGGTATGGAAAACACAGACAGGCTGTGCACACTTTCCTCAAGGCACTCTGAGGGTGGGAGAAACAGAGGTGGAGGGATGCCTGGAGATAAAAGTGTGCTCTAGTCAGAGTGAAGGAATTCTGATGGGTGTAGGCCACGTGCAGCCTGAAGACCAGAGACGGTGCAGAGACACTCTTGGTGTCCAGCCCCATGAATCCACTGGAGACCCCCTTCCAACACAGCACAGCTTCTGGGTGTACCTCTGTTGTGCTCCAATACAGACTGGCAGTTCCAGACCATCTACTGCTCATATCTGAGAAATGGACCAATCCTGGGTTTTAGATGGGTCATTCTGTAGCCATGACGTGTGTGTGTGTGTGTGTGTGTGTGTGTGTACATGAGCCAGCTGTGGATCCAGAAAGGGCTGCTGCTGACAGACAGGAAGGCTATTCTGGAGCTGTCAAGCTTCAGGAGCTGACTGGAGGTAGGTCAGGGCTGAGATCAGCGTCAGGGAGCTCCCATCCCCTGTGGGGCCCTAGCCTCCTCTGTCTTGTGCTTAGGGCTGATGATACATTTGACAGTTATTTATAAGGGCTTCCTGCAGGGGCTAGACTTGTAGACCTCCCTTCCCCTGCCCAGTAGCCTGGGTTCCATCTACCCACTTCTGCCACTACCATGTGACCTTTTGGGCTTCCCTGAGGCTGAACATCAGCAGTGAGGCCTCCTGCTTTCTTGGCTACTCTGCCCTGGGCTGACAGCCTCAGTTCCTTTGGGAAAGAGAGGTCAGGAGGCTCCCATGGGTGGGATGTTATCCCATTGGTTCTGCCTCTGCTCGGTTTGTGCTGAGATTAGGACACCTTGATCCCTGGCTACCTACCACCCCTGCCTCTATGGATGCCTCCCACCCCTGCCTCTATGGCTGCTTCCTATCTCCACATGTCTCTCCTTCTCTCTCTCCTTGCCACCTCTACATTAGCTTTTTCAGTCTCTGACCTCTCCAAGGGCTTCATCATTGTCCAAACTATTCATTATGGCTTCTCCTACAAGCGAGGGAGAGGAACAGGAAAGCTGCCCAGAAGGATACACTGTGGCCATGGGCAAGCCAGACAGGAATAGGAGCTGACAAACATCTGGAGTGATTCAGATTGGCACCGAGAACCCTGGTGACTTGTGAGGGGCTCCAGAGTGACCTCTGGATCCTAGTCCCTTTGCTGAGACAGGAGAGAGAGGTGTTTGGAGGGAAGTCAGACAGGCTACCCTGTAGCTATGAGGAAGGACTGAGGAGAGGCTGCTGGAGAAGAGGATGGCCAGGACCCAGGAAGATGTCCTGGAGGAGCCTGCCCTGGGCAACAGGCTATGTCTAGCCTTGGGTTCATCTGTCTGTCTACCACACTCTTAGCTTGGGGTGTTGGGATGTGCTTCAGGTTCAGGTTCTGGAAGCCCACTCCATGTATTACCCTGCTGGCATCTAGGGCTCCTCCTAGGGCCACAAGTAGATAGCTGGCTGCTTGTCCTGCTGTTTCCTGTCTTTCTCTCAGATTCTTGTCAAAGGCCCTGGTCAGAGGGCAGACCAGGCAACTGGTAGCTGCCCCAAAGTCTATCCCTCTCTGTTCCTCTGGCCTGACACTTTCTGTTCCCACCACTTCCTCTCAGGCCCCTTCCTAGTTCTCCCTGGGTGTCCTTCCCAAGGGCCCTGACCCTCCTTCTTAAATCCCACTCTCCTTCCCCACAATCAGGAAGCAGCTTGATCGCTCATTATGTCTGCAACCTAAATTGTCAGCCAGTGAGAAACTAATTTCCCCAATTTAGGTACTCAAGTGCCATTCTGGCTGCATTCCTGAGGAGAGGAAAAAGTGTCCCATTCTGCCACAGGGGAGATTGCCTTAAGAAGGCAATCTGGGGCTGGAGAGATGGCTCAGTGGTTAAGAGCACTGGCTGTTCTTCCCAGTACCCACATGACAGCTCACAACTGTCTGTGACTCCAATTCCAGGGCACCTAACACCCTCACATAGACATATGTGTAGGTAGAACACCAATGCACATAAAAGAAAAATAAATGCACTTTAAATACAGGAAAGAAAAAAGAAAGAATCAGAGCTTCTTATGCGGCAAAGGCAAAACCAAACAAAAACATTCATGACAAAAACAAGCTCTGCCCTTGTTGAAATTAATTTATTTGCAAAAGTTCTGAGCAGGGGACTTATTTATGAAGGTCTCCAGAGGGATTTATTTATGAGGTGAGAAGCTATCTGGGGACACTGGAGGTAAAATCCGAGGAGAAGGTATTGTGGAAGAAAATCAGAAAGATGTGGTAGGAGACAGGAGGAGGGAGACACCAGCCAAGCCAAGGTAGGGTGAAGTTTCTGAGCCACACAGAAGCCAAGCCAAGGCAGGGGCGTCCCTGCCCGGGTTGAGTGGGACTGAATCAAGGGAAAGAGTGGAGGAGAGGAGAGTTAGGAATTCAGAGGAAGGTGAATGGGAAATGCTGGTCCGGAGTGGGTGCTGAGACGGAGAGAGCAGAGTGAGAGGGAGGGAAGGAGGAAGGGAGGGAGGAAGGGAAGGAGGGAGGGAGGGAGGGAGGGGGAGGGGGAGCTAGCCAGCCAGAAAGACAAGGCCTTGCAAAAAAAAAAAAAAAAAAAAAAAAAAAAAGTTTCAAGAAGAAGGGAAAGAACGAGGGTCAGCAAAGCCTGAGAAGCACAGGCCTGAAGGTGTGGTGGGGGTTTCAGGGCAGGGGCAGGTGATGGTAGGAAGTAGCCTCTGTTGCTCATGCTAACCAAGAGGTATCGAAGCTTCCTCCCGAGATTCTGGGTGAGGATGGAGGGATAGTTTAGATGGGGGTCAGAAGTGAAAGTCCGAGGAAAGGCTGGGCCACAGCATCTGCTCACAGCCCTTTGCAGCTTGAGCGTGGAAACAAAAATCACATACTTACGGGACATATGGAGCGGCGCAGAGGCAGATGGGTGGAGGAGGGGAATGCCTGGTAGAAGTAAAGATCAGTGCTCGTAAGAAGCAGGGTCAGGAGGAGCGCAACCAGACCTTCGAGACTCACCTGAAACACGAGTGAAATAGAAATTACGGCTCTGCTGTTTGTTTTACAGCTGCTGTGGCTTTGGATATGGCTCTCTTGCCAAAACCCATGTTGAAATGTGCTTGCCAAGGTCCTGGGGTTGAGAGTGGGGCCTTTGAGGAGGTTACTTGGAGACTGAATTCAGTTCTGAGTAGCTGAGGTCTCAGCATGAGAGTGGGAGTTATAAAACACTCTTTTGTCCCTCCTTTCTTTCCATCACACCCACTGGCCTTTCAGCTAACCACTGGTTATATCCTCCCCAGAAGCTGAGCACCTACTAGGACCATGTATGCCCTTAGGCTTCCACACTGTGAGCCAAGACAAACCTTTCTCCTTTACAACCTTCCCAGTTTCATGCGTTCTGTTATAGTAACAGAAATGGATATTACGATGTGACAATGGAAAAATAAATTTAAAAGTCACATCTCACTGAGAAAGAAAAAGAAAACTAAGGAAAATAGGAACATTTGGGAACAACTTGGTTGATGTTAGCATTTCTATGCCTCAGAAAAATAATGTGTGGGCTGATGAGGGAAGATACCTGACGCTGACCATGGACTCTGAGCGCACATGCGCCTGCACACACATATGCAAACACTTGCATTTCCATAGAAGGTTAAATGAAGAAGACCCACCCTGAAGTGGGGGACACTACCCCATGGACTGGGTGCCTGATTTTAGTAAAGGGGCAAGCTAGGTGAGCTCTGGTGTTAATTTCTCTGCTCTCTGCTCTGCCCAGATGTGAGCAAGCAGTCTCATGCTCCTGCTGCCATGTCTTTCCGGGCCACACCGTGCACCGAAATAAACTCTTCCTCCCCCTTAAGCTCCCTTCTCCAGTGTTTGGTGACAGCAATGAGAAAAGCAACTAATACAGGTTCCTATTCAAAAATACATCTGCCTCAGTCCATTTCCTGACGCTGTAACAGAATACGACAAACTGGATAAATTATAGAGACCAGAGGCTTGCCTGGAGGTCCAAGGGCTGTGTCTAGATGAAGGCCTTTCCGATGTCATAACAATGGTGATGAAGGCACTGCATCGGTAAGGGAGGGAAGGAAGGGGAAAAGAAGGGAGAGACTGAAGGAGGGAGGGAGAGCTTGCGACTAATGTGGTCCTGTGACAACGGCCTTATTTGTTCATTCAGACGTTGCCCTTCCCCCATGACCTCATCACCTCTTACACATCCCCCTTTTCAGTACCACCAGAGTGACAGTTACACTCCTACATGAGGATTACCTTCATCTCCGCCCTCAGCTCCGGCCCCAGCCCTCATTTGTTTTTTGTTTTTGTTTTTTTTTTTTTTGGTTTTTTTTTTTTTGTTTTTTTGTTTTGTTTGTTTTGTTTTTGAGACAGTGTTTTAAGCTGTTCCAGGCTGGTCTTGTACCCCAGGCCTCAATTAAGCTTGCTGTCCTCCAGCCTGAGTCTCCAAAGTATCGTAGCTTAAAAGCCTGTGCTACCAGGTTCGGCTCAATGCAGTTTTCTCAGGGGATAACCGAACTACAGTGCCTGCTCAGCGTTCATTGTCGTGTGTGGCTAGTTAGACACGGGTTGGTGGCTCGGCTTACCCTGGCTCCATCTTGCTGGGTTATATTCTTTCCCTGCTCAGATGGGTGAATGGCAGCCTGGCCACTATGGGATGGGTTTTCAGTAGGATGTGGAAGCGATTCATATGAGCTTTCTTCTTCCCTCCCTCCCTCCCTCCCTCCCTCCCTTCCTTCCTCCCTTCCCCCCCACCTTGCTTCCTCCCTGTATATGCAAGTGCACTCGGGTGCTCAGTACATAGAGGCTGAAGGTCAACCTCAGTTGTCATTCCTCAGACGCTGTCCACCTTTTCTCTCACTGGCCCGGAGCTCACCAAATTGACTATGCTGACTGTCCATCTGCCTCCACCTCCCCAGCACTGGGACCGAGGCCCCCGCCCTTGCATAGCTAGCACTCTGCAGACTGAACACAGAAGTCTAGCACTGCAAGCAGGTGTCCGGCTTTTGGTCTGATCCCCCCGTTCTTTGTGACTTGTTCTGTCTACTGGAAAGCTGGTGTGAGCTTTCCCTTTAATCATGGAATTTTGGGCTCTTCCCTGGCCTCGCCTAGCCGTGAGTCTTTTTTCCATCATTTCTGCCTGGAACCCAGTGAGCCTTCCAATCTGCAAAACCCAGGGCGTTCTTCAAACCACGGAAACTTTTCCTTTCCATTTAAAAAATGATGCATTTACTCCGTTTGCTTTTTCCCTTCTAGGATGCTATACTTATTTTTGTTCTTAGCTCACAACACCCTGCAGGCTCTTCTCCTCCAAGTGCTTGCTCCCACTTCCACTTTTGCCTTGGGTTTTGCATCACTACCCCATCTGGGTTCCCACATTCCCACCCTCTCTTCAGTTCATTTTAAATTTCAACCCATGTCTCCTAAAACCATGTTCAGGAAATTTTTTTCTCCTCTATTTCCTGCCTTTTTTTTTTTTTTTTTTTTTCTTTCTGACAAAGCCACATTGTCTAACCACTAGCATAAAACTTGGGATCCTCCTGCCTCAGCCTCCCAGGGGCTGGGACGACAGATGCTCGACATCTCAGCCTGTGTTTCTTTCAGCTGTAGTTGATATCTTCCTGTGGCTTCCACAGTGTGTGGCCCTTGGGCTCTTCTCTATCTTTTGGACCCCCTCCACTGACCACCCATCTTCCTTTTGTCTCCTGGAATTCTCATCATCCCCAAGGCCCATGTCCTCCTGACACGCTAATTGGGCCTCTCTATGCTTCAGGACAAGTGCTCTGCTTCGGGGGAGAGGGGGATGTAGTGGGGCTACTAGGACCACCCAAGGCTCCTGGCTCTGCCTCTCCTCTGGTGGGTCCTGTGCCAAGTTCTGCAACCATGGAGATCTGATTCGCACCCAAAGTCCTGTGAGCTCAATGTCCCTACTGTCTGGCGCAGAGGGAGAGCAAATCCTGAGCCAGCCTGCTCAGCACAACCCTGCCCCACCTCCTAGGCCTGGCTGCTGGCTGACCCTGGAACTGGGCCACAGGAGCAGGTTTGGAGCTGGGAAAGAAAGAAAGGAGACTTCCAAGCTGCCATTGTTAGAGATGTTTAACTAGAGAGAGCTTCTTGGTTTCACACGTGTTGGTACGATCCACCCTCTAGCACAGGGTTATAAAAATATACCAAGCTGGGGGTATGACTCCATGGTGGAGTGTTTGCCTAGCATGCATGAGGTGGGCTTGGGTTCAAATCTCAGCACTGAAGGAAGAAAAAGAAAACCAGCCAGGAAAACCAAACTGGTAAAGTGTAGTTGATTTGAATAAACCGTTCTGTGGGTGTCAATGATGATGCACAAAGATGAACACTAAGGGGCGGGCAGGCAGCATGGCAAGCTTGTATACACCTTTTGGTTGTGATAAAAATGACTTTGGGGAGGGAAGGGGAAAAACCCTGCTTTCAGCTCTGCTTCTGGTTGTATGAAGAAAAGCAATTTCCCAACCCTCCAGAGGCAGGGTCTGGGGGGCTGAAGTGTGAGGATGCAGCAAGAACTCTTTCCTGCACAGCACACACACACACACACACACACACACACACACACACACACAGGCCTCTCCTCTGGCATCATTCCCTGCAAATGGACCACTTCAGATGTTATTAAGTCACAGGGAGCCGCCACAAAGGACTCTTCACATCCTGCAGGCGACAGGGAAGCCAACTACAGTCACGGTTTCCAGATCTGAATTATCTCTTGTTTCAAGTTTCCTTACCTCATGATAAGGGTCCCGGAATTTTTTTTTTTTTTTTCTTTAGCAAGCTTCAAGGCGAAACCAAAAACATTCTCCTTGTCTCCAAAAGCCAAAAATGATCATCACCGGAGCTAAATGATGAGGTCTCCAAGGCCACTTGGGACAAAACAGATAAACTGTGCCAAAAAGCAATTCCTAAGAACTTCAAAGCCAGAAAGCATTTCAGATAAAAAGAATTTTTGGAATAAAACAAATGAAGGCACTTTGGACTATGTACTTCTCTGACTTAAAAACGTATTAAATTAGTACTTGTGATACTCACTCCCCTTCTTCCTTTCTCCTTTGAGTCAGGATCTCACCTGGATCGCCTGGAATTTGCATTGCAGACCTGGCTGGCCTCAAACTCACTGAGATAGATCCTCCTGCCTCTGTCTCCCAAGTGCTGGACTTAAGGCATGTGACACCACTTCCTGTAAGTTCTTTAATTATTTAATTTGTTAATTATAAACGAGTACTCTATCTGCATGTCAGAAGAAGGCATCAGGTCCCATTACACATGGTTGCAGGGAATTGAACTCAGGACCTCTGGAAGAGCAACCAGTGTACTTAACTGCCGTGCCATCTCTCCAGCCCCCCCTTCCTGTAATTTCTAATTCAAATATTCACATTGTGAGAAAGTATTTTTGGCAAAGTGAAGCAAATTTTTGCCAGGCTCCATTCAGATGGAACAGAATAAGATACAAAACCAGCCATATGTTGTCTTGGTTTTGTTTCTTCTTGTTGTGATAAAATACCTTGGTAATTTAGAGAAAGTGGGGGGGGGGGTATTTTAGCTCACAGTTTCCGGTGACGATCCATCATTTCAGGAAGTCAAAGAAGCAGGAGCTTGAGGCACCTGGCCACGTTACATCCACACATAAGCAGCAGGCAGGAAGGAATTGCTGCACACACACTTGCACTCACTCAGCTAGCTCTCTTTATCCCTATACAACCCAGGACCCTTGGTTTTGGGAATGGTGCCATCCTCAGTGGGAAAGTATTCTAGCCTCAAGTAAGTGATGTAATCAAAATAACCCACTCCCCACTCCCCAACCCTGCTGACTCCCTGACTTGGCCACAAGCTAACCCAAGCTTGACAATCCCTCCTCGAGGCTCCCTTCCTAGGTAATTTTAGACTGTATCAGGTTAACCATCACACACATGTATAAAGTATGGGTACCCCAGAAGCATTTTGCTATCACGATTGAGAGTGCCTTTCACAAAGCTCCCACCACACTGCTTCTCCTATCATCAGCAGATCCATTGATCTTGGTGCTTGGTGATTTGACTGTCACCACCACCCACCCAGCTCCTTGTTCTCAGCTATTATTCATGACGGCACAGAAAGCTCACTTTCCCCTGATAGTAGCCCAGAATTCCACTTCTGATGTCCTGACTATGGAGAGGTCCCAGACCTGACAGCTGTTGAGCAGAACAAGCCATAAAATACACAAAGTAAACGTTTAGCAAGCAACAGTTAAAAAAAACAAATTGCTCTGATGCCATATGGTGGAATGACTATTAACCATAAACAAAAAGGGACAAGACATCAAGGATAAATCCCAGGGTCCTTAGGCTGGACAAAGACACACACACACACACACACACACACACACACATGTACGTATACACGCATACATGCGCACACACACGTATACACACACGCACACACCTACACATGCATGCACGCACCCATGTATGCACACATACACACAGTATTTGTGCAGGTGCTATATATGTGCCCAGGCTAGCGGAGGACACTGACTGGCTATCTTCTTTATCGATAACTATCTTATTCCCTTGAGACAGACTTTGTCACTGAACCTGACTATTTTGCTGGCCATCAAGCCCCAGGGCTTCCATCATGGCTTTCCTCCCCATTCTGAGGTTACAGGCACACATGGCATGTGTGTGCGTGTGTGTGTGTGTGGGGGGCATCAGAGTATCATTTGTGGGAGTTAGTTCTCTCACTATGTGTGTCTGAGGAATAGAACTCAAGCCAACAGACTTGGCAGATGTCCCTCTACCCACTGAGTCATTTCATTGGTCTATGTCCGGATTTTACATGGGTTTGGGGGAACCTCAACTCAAGATCTCACGCTTGTATGGCAAGCTTTCTTACCACCGAGACATCTCTCCAGCCTAACCTTGATTTTTTTTTTTTTTTTTTTTTTTTTGAGACAGGATCTCTTGTTGGGACCTGGGTCTCACCACTAGTCTGACTAGTCTGGTTGAGTCTCAGTGGTCTACCTACCTCTGCCTCCTCAGCACAAGGAATGCAAGCATGTGCCACCACACCCTGGAGTCTACATGTGTTCTGGGGACTGAACTTCGGACCTCACAGTCGCTTTTCTGACTGTCCATTTTCAGCTCCTGATTTCACGTATATGAATGAAATCCTGAAAAGACAATTCCAACCTATCTTAGCAAACCAAGCGCCACAGTCTGGGTGGCTTAAACGACAGAGAGGTGCTCAGTCCCAATCCTGGAGGCTCAAGTCGGCTGTCAGGGAATTGCCAGAGGGTTTTTTCCTCTGAGGAAGAAAACCCATGTCTTCACGTGGTCTTCTCTGTGCATAGCTGTGTCTTTTTTTCTTTTGTAGTAAGGACACAGCCGCAGGACATTAGGGCTCACTGCAAACATTATTTTTATTGAAGAGCCTCTTGGAAGAACCTATCTGCAAATACAATCACAGTTTGAGGTTCTGGGGAGGCACTGGCGATTTCAAACATCTGAATTCGGTGAATCCTCATCTATGGTGAGAATACGCATAGTTCTGTTTATCTCTGGGAGGGGCAAGGGTCCAGAGAGCAGGAGCTGAGGCTCAGTGGGGTTGACAATGTTGCTTATGAAGACAGTGTTGCATTGCACAGGGGTCTGCACACATCAAGCTCACTGAAACAGGGCACATAAGGAAGGCTTGTGCATCTCACTGTCTGTCCATTTCACTTCCAAATCAGGCTGAGATGGCGCATGCTCTGTAAACCTGACAGTTTGGGTTTGGAGCCCCTTAACCCACATTGAGGCACACAGTAGCTCACGTGTTTGTGATCCGATTGTGTCCCTACGGGGAGATGATCAGCAGACAAGAATTGCTGGGAACTATGGTGCATGTAGAAGTGAACAAGAGACGTTGTCACAAACAAGGTGGAAGGCAAGGATGGACACGTAAGGATGACCTCTGACCTCCACATGCTTGCCCTAGCACGTGTACACTGGAGCTCACATATGCACTCTAACACACACTTGCAGGCATAGTAAAACCCAGAAACGTGATGGTATACATGCTGGTGTAAAGTACACTGATGCCTACATCTTGCTTTGGAATTGACAGAAATGCACAGTCGCTCACCAACTATTGTGCAGCCACCGTATACACTTGCTTGTTCTATGTACAAGTTGTTAAGATCTTTTTTTTTTTGTATTGATTATAAACTGTTGGAGATTTTTTTTTCTTTTTGGTTTTTCAAGACAGGGTTTCTCTGTGTAGCCCTGGCTGTCCTGGAACTCACTCTGTAGACCAGGCTGGCTTCAAACTCAGAAATCCACCTGCCTCTGCCTCCCAAGTGCTGGGATTAAAGGCGTGTGCCATCACCGCCCGGTGAATTTTTTTTTTTAAATTAGAACATCCACTTGGAAATGTTAGCCAGACAGGAAAATTAAAACCTTTTTGGATCAATTTCCATGTGGGAGTGTTTTGTCTACATGTATATATGTAGATAACTTATATGCTTGGTGTCCTCAAGGGTCAGAAAAATCACCATATCCCTGGAATGTGAGAGTTAGAGATCGTTATAAGTCACCCTGTGGATGCTGGAACTCAAACCTAGGCTGTCTGCAAGAGCAGCCAGTGCTTTTAACCACAGAGCGATCTCTCTGGCCCATATTTAGACAGTTCTTTAATTTTTTTATGTTTAATTTTGAGACAGGCTCATATAGTCCAGAGTGGCCTTGAACACGCCAAGTTGCCGGGATGACGGTGAACTTCTCATCCTTCTGCTTCTACTTCCCAGAGGTGGGGATTATGGGGCACAGTGCTTTTATGTGCTGCCAGGGCCTTGTGCATGCTAGGCAAGCATCCTATTGATGGAGCTACACTGCTAACTCCAGCCAGATGTTTCTTACAGAAGTTCTTTATGATAGATCAAGGTCTACTCAGAGAATCCCACTTATGCCCAGGTCATGTCTGTGCCAGCGCCCCCGTCAGTGGGTGCAGGGAAGATGGGTAGAGAGAACAGTTTGAGGATGGATGGAGGATGCTTGGAGCATGTATGAAGGAGGTCTAAGGCGTGGTCAGGTTTGTAATCCTGGAGATTGAAGTCAAAGTGGCTCAAGTACTGTTCTTCAGAATCAGGTCATTGCACACCCTCTTCTGGTTTCTGTGGGTACTGCATGCACATTGTACACAGACATACATTCCAGCAAGACGCCTGTATACAGATACATGTAGCAATAACAAAGTAATAACGAATAGTAATTCAGGTAGCTCAGGCTCTCTCTGTTTTTTATCTTGCTCTCCCTCCCTCCCTTTGTTGGCATCCACTGTGTTACCCAGGATGACCCTCCCTCTTCAGGTTCCCGGAGGAGCTGGGAACACAGATAAGTGCACGTCAGTATGCCCAGATTGAGGGCTGTGCGCCCACACGCATGCGCATACTAGGTACCTATGTGGAGGTCAGAGGACAATTTTCTGGAGTTATTTCTCTCCTCATCCTGACTGGAGGCAGAACCTCTCATTTCTGCCATGCTGTATACCCCAGGTGAGCCAGCCTGGCAGCTTCTTGTGATTCTCCTGTCTCTACCACCATCCTCCCATAAGAGTCCTAGATTTATGGAGCCATAACACTTTTAATGTGGGCTCTGGAGATCAAACTCAGGTTGTTAGGCTTGTGTGGCAAGCACTGTTACTCCTGAAGCTGTCTCCTAGTCCCTTGTGGGGAAAAGATACTTGAGTATGTAGATTCATCAGTGTATTGGTGATGGATATGTGATTGATATGAAGATGGCAGCACATAGTAGGTATGTTTTTTGGGTAAATATTCAAATGAGTCTGAAAAGGAAGCTCGCAAAGATGCAGACAGTAGGAACACATGAAGCTGTCTGTCTAGTGTGGGGTCTCTTTCCCTGTCAGTGCCCCAGCCCACCTCTGGCCCCTTACCTTGAGAAATGGGCTCAGGGGAGGCTATTTGGTCCCTGGGTTCCTGGACAGCCAGAGGGAGGGCACTGTGCCACATTCTTAGGAGCAAGCCTATCCAAAACAATGTCTTTTTCTAAAAACTCAGTGCTAAAGGGTTCCAGATGTCCGTTTGTTATATAATGGGGTTTGTTTTAATAGCGTCAACTTCCAGATGTGCAGGCTGGAATCAAGAAGCCCATTGGCCCCCTGAGGACATTGCAAGCCAAGCTGAGTGCTGCCTGGGGGAGAAAGAGGACTGTATGTACATGCAGAACCAGGGATGGGAGGCAAGCTGGAGGTGTCTGTTCATTGCCCACTGGGCTACTCACTTGCCCAGAGACTGTCCCAGGACTGAAAGGTGGGGAGGGTGACACAGGTTTCTATTTGCCAGCCTGACTCTGAACAAGGACCCCCAGAAGACAATCAGAATGGTGGCCAGGGAAGAGTGTTTGAAAGAATCCAGGTTCTTGCTAGGTGTTCTTGGTAGTCACCTGACTTGCACAGCTGGTTGTGTCATAGAATGTGAAATAGAGAAACACCATTCCACCTGAAGGAGGTCAGTATAAAAAGAGAAATGAGCGGAGAGAAAGAGAGTGGGGGCTGGAAAGGCTTAGTCCTTTCTCTTTGAGCAAAGTAAAAATACCAGTGCATGCATGTGTGTGTGTGTGTGTGTGTGTGTGTGTGTGTGTACGTGTGTGTGTGTTGTTTCTGACCTAGCACCTTCCCCTGTGTCTGTCACCAACTGGGAAACCTGTAGACAGCCCAGACTCCATTTTTCCCTGGAACACTGGGAAAGAGCCAGGGTTGGAGAGCTCACTGCCTTCTCCAGAAGTTGTTCCATGGCCTCACAGAGCCAACAGATAGAACATTCTTCTGTTTGCTGAGCCAAAGTGGCCCCTGGGTGACCCCTGGAGCTAGTGCAAGCTGTGTTCTCTAGAGCTCTGCCGAGTACCAGCAGCCCCTCCTAACCGCCTGGCCACCGGGCCTCCAGCTTTCTGTTCCTCTCAGGTGGCTGCGCCTGTAACACCAGGTGCCGTGAGACTCAGATAACTCTCAGGAGGATGAAGAGGAGCTGTGAAAAGAGTCACAAAGTCTGAACGTAGTCACAGGAGAGAGACACCAAAGGGGAAATCCACTCCATAGACAAAATAATCTAATAATCTGTACGAACAATTCAGTTCCAACAAAATTCCAGTCGATGAGGAGCGTTCAATATAAGGCTCACGAGGAAAACAGCTCTAGAATCGTCACTGTGTTTCCGAAGCAACCGAGGAGGCAAAGCCTTGAGTGCTCAGGGGCTGAACCGTGTGGTGAAGCTCAGATACTTTCACAGGTTGTCGCTGGCGCGAAGAAACACAGTCTGGCACAGCAAACCCAAGATCCCAAAGTGGACCCTTTACAGATGAAAGCTTGGAATAGAAGATAGATGTTCACTTCAGACTAAACGAAGAGGCCATTTTAATCGTGGTTACATTTGGGGAGAGTGTCTCAGCATGGGGAGGGCCAGAAGTGAGTGACAGAAAAGTATTCATTTTTTTCCACTTCATATGCTTGTATATGTGTATGTCTGTTCACATGTATGGGGGCCTGCATGTGTGAGGGGGTGTGCATGTGTGTGTGTAGGCCAGGGGTGTCTTCCGTGATTATTTTCCACCTTATTTATTATAACCGAGTCTCACACGGACTGTGAGAGTTTGCAGATTCAGTTAGCCTTGCTGGCCAGCTTGCTAGGGACAGCGGGGAATGTCCCGTTTCTGTTTCCCGAGTGCTGGGATTACAGGCAGCCTGCCACACCAGCATTTACTGGGTGCTCTGACTGTGAACTCCAGTCTTCATATTTGAGTGGCAAAGTGCTAATCTACTAACCCACCTCCCCAGATCCCTTTTCCTCCTTCTGTTCTTTTTAGGCAGTCTTGCTATGTTGCTTGGACTGGCCTTGAACTCCTGATCTTTCTGTTAGCTTTGGCCTCCTGAGTGCTGGCATTAGAGGTGTTCAACTCCATGTTAACCCTCTATTTTTTATTTTGTATCTTTCAGGATTGCTTGGCTTTTTTTTTTTTAACCATATATATATTGCTTCTTTTAAAAAACTTGGCTGGGCAGTGGTGGCGCACACCTTTAATCCCAGCACTTGGGAGGCAGAGGCAGGCGGATTTCTGAGTTCGAGGCCAGCCTGGTCTACAGAGTGAGTTCCAGAACAGCCAGGGCTATACAGAGAAACCCTGTCTCCAAAAACAACAACAACTGTTGTGGCAAAGCTGATAGCCGCTTTGTGCTAAAAGTCGGCCCCCAACAAACAAAAACAAAAACAAAAAAAAAAAACTTGAAAATTTACAAATTATATGTTTGCACATGTGTCTATGCGGAGGTAGGTGCACATAAGTGCAGGTGCCTAGCGAGACCAGAAGAGGGCGTCAGATCCCTTGGAGCTAGAATTAGAGTTGGTTGTGGGCAGACTGCTGTGGGTTTGAGCCAGAAGAGGGTGTCAGACGCTCTGGGACTAGAGTTGCAGGTGGTTGTGAGCCACCGTGGGAGTGCTGAGAACTGAACCTGGTCCTTTGGAAGAGCACCAGTGGTCTTAATGGCTGAGCTGTCTCTTCACCCCACTGTTCGTTTTGTTTATTTGCGCATGTGTTTTGTATGTTAGCACATGCAAGCAATGAATGTGCACGGATGTCAGAGAACAGCTTGTGGAAGTTGGTTCTCCCCCCATGCTGAGGACTGAACTCAGGTCTTCAGGTTTGGGGGCAACCACCGTTAGCCACTGAGATGACTCGCCAGCCCAAGGTCATATATTTTTATGTTAAGAGATGATGATCCCTTTTAAATGTTCTCCTCTCTCTGTCTATGTGTGGAAGAGAAACCCAGTTATAAGTCACGACATAATGACAAGCAGCTAAGCAGATACATAGTAAGCAACAATCAGCTGTCATTTTCTGGGGGAGGTGGGAAGAGAGGACTCTCACGTTCCAAGCCACACATCCCCATCGGATCACCACATTTTTCCTCTTCTGGTTCTTTCTCATTCTTCTTTTTCTACACACAGCAACTATACCTCCAGCCAAGCAGGAGAGGAATGAAATCTTGGAAAAAAAAAATAAACAAACTATTGCAGAAATGATGGATTACTCAGAAAATGGGACAGAATAACTGGCTAAGGATTTGGAAAAAATAAAGTTAGATTCCTACCTTATACCAAAAAATAAAATAAAATAAAATAAAATAAAATAAAAACCCACAGATGGCTTAAAGGTTTAAATATTAGAGAAAAAAAAAAAAAAGAAACATGAAACTGTAAAAGAACTCAGATGCTTACACAGCGTGAATGAAGAGAATATCTGAACAGGTTGATAGATTTACAAATTACAGTGTGAGGTTTCTTCCCAGCTAGAGGAGGAAGAGAGAGAGGGAGGGAGGAGATTGCAATTGATTTTAGGCAGACCCCAAGCCAAGAATCAAGGAGAATTTGACTAGAGTGGATTTGACCTGGGATGAACTCTGGAGAGTGGGTTTGAGTCAGACATGTTAAGTGGAGATGGCTTAGAAGAGCAGCTCCAGGGCTGGAGTCAGGTGCCCTCCTTGTGGCAGGGGTTCCCCAGTCTCCCTGGCAACCACATTCTCTCTGCTGCCAGTAGCTTCCCTGCTTAGCCAAACACCCTCGCCTCTCTCTGCCTAGAAGAGCCCACACTTTGCCAGCCTGTCTCACATCAGGTACCAGGCACTGCCCTAATCCCACGATGTTTATCTGTGCTCGTCACTCTGCGCAGACAAACTCCAGCTTTCCTTTAAGGTTGAGCCATCTTGAAAAATCATCTTTGATTCATCTTGTCTTTCAAGTCAAGGTGCTCTCCAGGGGCCAACACAGCACCAGCTTATCATCCTGTGCAGCCCCTGTTCAACCCAGTGTCAGGATTTGCTCATCAGCACAGGGCCAGGGCCGTGCTATAAAGCCCCCACAGAAACTTATGTGGAAATGTCCATAAATCTTACACTGATGGTATTTGGAGTTGGGGGCCTCTGGGAGGTAGTTAGGACCCCATAATAAGACTTGTGGCTTTATAGGAAAGGGACAGCAGCCCAGGGCTGATACACACCTGCACCTTCAGCACCACACTCTTGTGCTTCCTAGACACTAGAACCAAGAGCTGAAATAAGTCTCTTAGCTTTATAAATATCCTGGTCTGTGGCCAGTAATAGCAAGAGAAAATGGGCTGGGGCAGTCCTCGTGTAGGCTGTGGTCTAGACAGGGGTCTCCATGAGACGGCTTTTGTTCTCTCTGGATCTGGTATGTGCACCCCTCCATTCCGCCCCCCCCCCCCGCACACATGCACCCCCTTCCACTAACATATAAATGGGTTAGTGAGATACTCTGAGGGTTAAAAGAGCTCATAATCAGAGTTTCATTCTCCAATAGCGGGAGAGAACTGACTCCCGAAATTTGTCTTCTGACCTCTGAATATACACTGTGGCACATCCCATATCCCTCTTGTATCTCTCTGTCTCTCTGTCTCTCTGTCTGTCTGTCTGTCTCTGTCTCTGTCTCTCTCTCTCTCTCTCTCACACACACACACACACACACACACACACACACACACACACACACACACAGGCATAAAGAGTAACTGATGGGCATTTTTACCTAATGCACTTGAAAGTCCCTGCTGTCTCTGACAATCTGGCTCACACAGCCTGTGGTCTATCCATAGACCTTGAGATGTGTGTGCAGTCTACCAGCGATGGATGAGCTGACTGGCAAACAGGGCTATGATGGTAACATTTCAAACTTTTGTTGAGGTACAAAGATCTGCTTTTATAGGGTGATTCCAACTCACTAGCAGATATGGACATGTGTGATGCAGAAGGATGGGCATGGCTAGAGGAACCAGAACCCAAGCCCATGAAGACAGATACTTTTGTCCATCTGCCCCCCAGGCCTCTGCTGAATCCTAGCATCGAGGTTCGTACGAGAGGCCCTCAAGTGAACCTCCTTGAGTGGACGACTGGACTGAGTTCTAGAACTGTCTGGAGCTGCTTGGTTACTTGGGAGAGTCTCCCAAAGCAAAATCATTTTCTGTCTTCTATTTTCTGACTCTGTAACAGAACACCATGACCAGGTAAGCTGATTTAGTTCCCAAATCTGAAGGCTAGGCATCCAGGCAGTTGCTTCTTGTGAGCCCCTTGGCTGTGTCTTCATCATGGCAGAAAGGTAAGGAGTGTTGTAAGGAAGAAAGCACATGGGTTGTCTTAACTTTAAAAACCCGTTTCTGCTAACTTTGAGCAGTATCAGGCCCTTCCTGCGGGCAGGCACGGGTCCCAACCCCAACCACAAATGGCTTTTCAGGGTCCTGTCATCTTTCAAACAAATCTCAACTTGAGTTTGAAAGAGACCAAACTATGTGTGAACTACTTTCCTGAGTTAGGAAAATGAGGCTGCTCTTGTCAGCCTTCAGGGTATCAGCTCTAAAGGGATAGAGATCTGGCTGGGCACCCCAAGGCACACCAGCAGGGCCCCAGGGGTGGGGTAAGAGGGAAAGCTCTAGAGATGGCAGTGGCCTCCTCTCTGGGGCTAGAACAGCAGGAGAGACTGCTGTAGGCTAGGTAGGAGTGTGGGGGTAGGGAGCTGCTGGGTCAGCTCTACTAAAGTCTACTCTGCACACCAAGAGGCGGCCATGGAGCTCCCAGGTTAATAAAGAGGCCTTGCTTTTGAGCACTGATCACTTGCCAGAAACTCAGATGTATGGCTCAAACATGTTTGCTGTTTTCTCAAAGCCACCCAGTCACAGTGACAAAATCAAGGCTCTTTCTAACTGTCAAGTCTTTCAAAACTCAGAGCCCAACCTTCCACTCCACAAAAAGGTAGAGCTATGGGCTTATGACAGACCTGTAGCCCAGGCTAGCCCAAGGTTAGAAGTCAGAGTAGCCACGGCTGTGGACAACTGGCTTTCTAGGCTTTGTGCTATAGCTGGACAGTGTCCTCTGGGATGACTGGCAGAACCTGACACAGCTCTTAGCTCCCTGCATGCCCTCCAGCCTATCCTGGGCTTTATATGACCTTCCTTCTTAGGTTGAGGAACTGGTCTGGCACTTATTCTGGAAGAGGCTGCAGCTGCTCCAACAGCCCACTCCCAGAAGACAAAACTGCTTTCTTTCCAAACACCAGCTCTTGATTGCATGTTGTTACCCAGAATCCAAAAAACTACCATGGAAGAAGGGGTTTTCTCTCTGTGTGCACCACAAGGGCACACATGCATATGTGTTGGGTCCCAGCAGGCTGGCTGCACAGTGAGCTCCACAGCCCTTTCTTAACATGGCATTGTTATTTGTAGTGTGAACCTTTGTTTACGTCTTTGGGGTGTTTGTGTCTCTCTATAAAAGCATGTTTGCTTATTGCCCTGCAGCTGTACTGCCTGGGTCATCTGTGCTCCTCTCTGTATACATTAGTCATGTTAGTATATAGTTTCGAAGTTTGTTATCTATACAACACATCTACACCTAAACATGTTAGTGTGGGTGACTTCATATATGTCACATGTGTGTCTATGGGAGTTGCCTGGTTCCAGGCTTCACCTCTGCTACCTCTGCCCACATCCTGCCCACTATGATGGGTAGACTACTGCCAGGGGTTCTGTAATAGGCAAGGCCATTTTAAACAGTCCTTTCCTCTCTTCCGTCTCCAGCTTCCATCTCTGTATTTGTGAACAATCTGGCCCCTATCAACTCTGGGTGGAAGACAGGTCTGTACATCTTGGTCTAGCCCGCAGAGTTTTCAAAAAGCTCCTTGGTCTCCAGCCAAAATTTTTACAAAAACTCATGGGGAACAGACTAATAGGAAGGTAGGGATCTTGCCTGGGAGGCTTAGGACTCCTGCCCTGAGGCAAGATTGAATGGAAACATCAGTGCTGAGCTCCAGTCAGGGAGAGAGCCCTGCAGTCTAAGGTTGAGCCTAGCCTGGAGACCCCAACAAGATGGGCGTAGCAACTTATGGCTCCATGGTAGGGGAGCAGAGCTGGAGGGGTGTTCTTCATTGAACAGACACAGAAGAGGTCCAGGCCATGTGCGATCCAGGCCCCATCTCAGCATCCAGCAGCCTCTGCAGAGAACATCCTGGAGTTGGCCCCACTTGTAAGCAGCTGGTGGCGTCTCATGGCTTCACTATAGTAGGCTCCGAGCCCATCCCCTTGGTCTGAGGGGGAACAAAGGCCTCCACCTCCACTTGAAATAGCAAAGTCAGGGGTTTCCCAGCACTTAACTTGGGTGCTGGGGGTCTTGGGCTCATTTCTCTCACTCCCACAGAGGCAGAGAAGAGTCTGTTATGCTGCTGCCTACACTGTGATCAGGGTCTTCCACTGTGTTTGAATAGAGTTTTATTCCAGAGTCCCAAGGGGTTCAAGCAATAATTGTCCAAGGGGGTAAGAACTGGTCTGAGTGGCAGTACAGACAACAGGAACAGAGTTGCCACAGCCATGTAAGAAGGGTGGCTTTTGGGGCTCCAGACAAGAGCTGGGAAGTTGGCTTGGATTAGGAGGGGATTCCTGGTTGCTGGAAATAGATATTGGATCCCAAAGATGCTGAGACCTTGTGTCCAATCCCTGCCAAATCCTACTTCTCCCCTCCTGCCCTCCTTGGCCATTCGGCTCTGCAGTCTGGAAAGTCTTGAGACCTTTGAGTGGAGCAGCTGAAGCAGGGGTGGGGCGGACATGATGGGAGTGGTGTCTAGGCAGCTCCTGCTGTCTTGGTCTGTCACACCCTGGACAGATGAAGGAAAAAGGAGGG
Source organism: Arvicanthis niloticus (assembly GCF_011762505.2). Taxonomy (NCBI): domain Eukaryota; kingdom Metazoa; phylum Chordata; class Mammalia; order Rodentia; family Muridae; genus Arvicanthis; species Arvicanthis niloticus. The sequence continues at coordinate 130,209,400 of NC_047659.1, forward strand.
ATGCTGGGGATCGCTCTCAATTTCCCTCTGGCTACTCTGCTGCCTGTATTCAGCCCTGCAGGGAGCTACAGTGAGAGTTTGGCAATCATTAAAGGTCTGGGAGACCAGATGCACTGGGAGAAAACCGAGGTTATCTGAAGGGTGGCACCAGTCATGTACTCCAACAGGGCTCGAATTGTGGGGCTCAAGGACAGGTTAGACTCAGGAAACTTTGTTAAGCTACTTGTCTGGCCTCAGTGTTGCATTGAACCCTCCTGATAAGCCTGATTTAAAAGTTAGAGGACAAGGCGGTACAGGGCTGGGGAGTCGCCTCCCTCTACATGCAATCTGCTTCTGTATCTCCCTATTACCTTCGGCCTGTTATCAGGAAACTGTCAGCCCCCACGGGTCTGTAATCACTCAAACTGAGTTCTGTGAACTAGGTTCAGCCTGCAGACAGATTATTTGTCTGCTTCGGAGTGTGAAAACTGATTGCATACATTTAAAAGTCAGGGAATTTGATTGTGTTCTGCTCATGAGAAGGCAAATGTTGTGAGACCCTATGTGCAAAGCCTTGTCACAGCAAGAAGACACCATTTCACAGCGATTCCCCTCATGGATGGGGGAGGCCCCCACAAAGCCCCACCCCCTAGCAGAGGCAGTCACTATTGATAGCTGAGCTTCTAGGGGCAGAAGACCAGTTTTCTTCAGGGATGTGGCTACTGATAGGCTACCTATGCTCTAGTGGACGGCCCCACACCCACACTAGAAACACTAATGGGTTCAGTGGGTTAACAAAAGAGACTATGGAGATGGGAGGAAGATGTGGCAGGAAGGAGTCTGGGAGAAGTTGGAGGGGGTGTAGGAGGGTAACTACGAACAAAACACATCGTATACATGCATGACATTCTCAAAGAATAAATAAAATGTATTTTAAAATACCAGGGAAATGTAGACATCTGCATTTCCATGCTCTGTTGAATGAGGTATGAGAGCTCACATCCCTGTAAGGCAGCCACAGGCTATTGAGGTATCAGCTAAATAACCAAGTGTCAAGATTCTGATCTCCATCACCTGCCACCTTAAGCCTCCATGTCATCCAGGTATGTCATCCTGAGTAGTATTGGCCCTAACTAGTAGGCATCCAAGTTTACAAACTCTGCTGTACATAGAGCAGCGGTTCTCAACCTGTGGGTCACAACCCCTCTGACTAACCTCTATCTGCAAAAATATATTACAATTCATAACAGGAGCAAGATTACAGGTATGCAGGAACAATGAAAATAAATTTAATTGCAGCATTAGGAAGGTTGAGAACCAGGGCTGGAGACATGGCTCAGCAGTTAAGAGCACTGACTGCTCTTCCAGAGGTCCTGAGTTCAATTCCCAGCAACCCCATGGTGGCTCACAACCATCTGCAATGGGATCTGATGCCCTCTTCTGGTGTATGAAGACAGCTACAGTGTACTCATATAAATAAAATAGATGAATAAATCTTTAAAAAAAAAAAAAAAAAAAAAAAAAAAGCTAAGTTGAGAATCATTGACCTAGAGTAAAGTGCCTATAAGTCGTGAAAAACTCCTTGGATGGACACACGTTTCTCAGCTCTCTGTGGGAGCAGCTGTTCAGACAGAGGTGGACATTTACAGTTCTCCACGTTGTCCATTATGATGAAAGACACCAAGATTGTTCCTCTTTGTGCTCATGATAGTGAACCCTGGCTACAACCTTAGAAGGGGCCTTAAAGAACTCTCTTTCTCCAGGCATCTGCTCTGGGTGCCCATCACGAGAATGCAGCTGTTTGCAAGCCAGTAAGTGTTCAACAGAAACAGATGGACATGTCAGAATCCTGATGTTAGACTTCTGACCTCCCAATGGTGGGAAACATGTTTACACTTCCCAGACTAAGTGATTCTGTTATGGCAGCTCAAACAGACCAATACAAATCCTTCTATAATTCTGCCCAGTAAGGCTGTAAATGGAGCAACCCCCATCTTCCTTTCTGAATGCTGTGGCATTTCCTCAGGGTGGGGTTACTCTGAAGTCCCTGGAGGTTGCTATCACTCTGTGGCAGCACAACATGCCAGAAGGGGAACAAAACACTGTTTCAAGTTCTACCTGGTGTTAAGCTGGAATGAGCAACAACTATACAATCTAATCATTCTTCCTGTCATCCACTGTACAATCAGGTCCCAGAAGGTGGGGTGCTGCCAGCTTGGTCCATTGCAGGAGAGCCCGGAGTCCAGTTGGCTGGAGGGAGCTCAGGGGGTGTGCTTGCTACCCGATCGTGGGTTGTGGTGGGGTAAGCTCCCTTACTTCTGCACTAATACAGAGCTCATCCACCAGGCCTGTCTTCCTGTAAAGTTGCCCTGTGGTTTACTTTATGGGCCAGCCTGTCACTTAAGAGAACTGTCATAGCTTGTCATACGAGCCACAGATGGCTTTGCCTCCTGGTTATCTCCTTATATCCTGACTTTCCTCATGTACTTCCTGGGTCCTCCCTTCAGCAATCTCAGCTCTTGACAGCATCTTCAAATTTGCCCTCTTCTGGCTCCCCAAAAATGTGTGGAAGGGGCAGGGTAGGTCAGACCAAATTTTTCCTCCAATGTGAAAGGACACCATAGGGTTTTACAGGATGCTCAGGTGGGCTGCCTGGAGTCCAAGGCTGTTTTGAAGTCTGTTTTATCTTAAATGTAAGTGTGATTCTACTATAGGATCCACTTTCTTATAGAACCATGTTCTGAGTTCATATGAGTGTATTTTAACTGACTTAACAAATAGTCTATAAATTAGATCAATCTTGTGGGCCAGGGGTCAGCAGACAAGAATCTTGGTCCAGGGCCAGGGAATGAACTTCCTAGGCTTTCATAGCCACAGGCTCCTGTGACAACCATGGTCTCAGCACAGAAGCAGCACAGCCTGGAGTGAGTGCGGCTCTGGACTAACTTTATCTATGGTGATTTAAATGTGATATAATCTCCATGTCCATGGAATATTCCTTTGGCTTTTCCTGTAATTTATGCATAGGAAGTCCCTTCTTAGCCTGTGGCTGTAGTTGGCTGGCTTCCCTCTAGAAAGCTATGTGGGGCCTGCAGCTTCACGCATGAAGCCAAAGCCACAGTAGGGTCAGTGCATTTTGACTGTCCCTTGTTCTTGCCTTTCTGCTCACTGGTTGTGCCATTGAAGGCAGGTAGCCATCTACTTGAACTGGGTTCTCACCTGGGGAACATGTTGTGATACGCTCGAATCTCTCAAGCCTTGACACAACGACCCAGAGAGGTACCAAAGGTGATCACCAATGGTGCATGTAGTTCAGCTTCCTGGGGTGGGAGGCGAACTGTGTGAGGAGTGTCGATTTCTCTTTTGTAGGCTCCTCTCCCTCAAGCTCTTATAGCTGAGCAGGTAATCAAGGCCAGCCATTCTTCTTTCTAGTGGGGCCAAGCACAGAGATACCAAGATATCTCCAGATTATACCCTGGCCCAGAAACCTCTTAATACCAGTGTTAACAGGGCTAAGAAATACTTGCCCAAACTAACTGCCTCCCGATTGGCCTCCAGGCTGATATTGGTGGTAAAAGGCAGCATGAGCTAGCATGGTCCCTCTCCTTCAACCATCTGCATTTAATTCTAGTTTACAAAGTTCCCAGGCAGAATAGCTGCCTGCTTCCCCCAGCTCCCCGAAGTCAACTTAGGGCTCTGGAACTAATCTGGATTCTCAAAGCCCAGCTCCGTCACTGACCAGTTCACTGACTAGATAAGCTATCTATCCTCTCGGTACCTCAGGTCTCTCATGGATATAGAGATAAGCAAATTTATTGTGGGGACCAAAGACAAGGCCATTTAAGCACTCTGAATAAGTCCTGGTAATGTGTACTGAACCACTTCCCTGTTCTGGTGCTACAATGGTCTCTTCATTCACCCAGAACACAGGTCATGCCGAGAGAAACCTTTCCTGTGTGTGGGCCGGGAGTCGGGCTGGACAGCTGGTTTCCTGCAGGGTTACCGGGAGCACACCTTGGGACTGTAGCAAGTACTTTGCTCTTTACCTCTGGTTCCTCTTCCTAGTGGAACTGGCAACCTTCACTGGCTACTGAAACGAGTAAATGACCCAGGACTCGACTTTGCCCATTTCCATCAATCCCACTGTGGATTCTTCAGGATATAAATGATCACAGATGAGGAGACACCTCAGGCAAGGTCTCTACAGAACCAAGACGTCTGCTTTGGCTTTTCTTCTCCTGGGCTCAGGCATCAGAGCTGTTTGGGTAACAGAACTGCTACTGCCACTCTGTTTCCAGTCCCATACTAGGCTCATAAAATACTCTTAGTGAGAGGCAGAACTTAATTTATTTGCTTCTCGTTTTATCCCACAGATATCTTGTATGGGGACCACAAAAAACAGCTATAAGTAGCATGTCTTTGGCTCCTGCTGTTCAGCTCCTGTACTTCAGATAAAAGGTCTGAAGAAACTGCAAACACAACCAAACTAAAACTGAATCCTTGGGTTTGACCAATTCTGACTTAAATTCTTTTGAGGTTTCCAGGTCAAGCACATGAATGAGGACACTTAATGAGAGTAGATGCCAATGAATCAAGCATAAAGGTCTTCAATGGGGGTGGCTTTGTGTCTGCCATTTTTCCGAGTGCCAAGTTTTCATTTAAATTCTTCGAGAGTCCTGGTCTCCAAGTTGAGACACCCCAGACTGGCATTACAGAAGCCAGGATTGGGATGTTGTCTTCTGTCAGTGGGACCATGAGCTCTGGCTTCAGCTCTGCCTCGTAAGACTAACATATTCTAGGCAGCTTATGGCAAATATAAATTCTAGCAATCGTACAGACTAACTCTTGCATGGGGTAGAGGTGTGGGTGTACTTGGCTAATCCTTGTATGAGGGTGCAAAATATACTTTCTAACCCTTGCTTTGGTGTGTGTGTGGGGAGGGTATCTGGGTCAGGCGCTAAGTCAAGGAACAAAACAAAAACTCTACTAGTGAGTTAGCTCTTTATCAAGGAGGGCCCCTGAAGTCTCCTTTAGAGATTTAAAAGGCCATTCATTGATTGTGTGTGTGTATACACATGCGTGTGCATGTGAGAGGACAACTTTCAGGAGTCTCTCCTTTCACAAGGTGGCTTCTGAAGATCAAACTTATACTGTCATGCTTGACAACCATTCACTGATCCTCCATTAGAGATCTTAGGCTGGTGACTGTACTTCCTGCTGTGAGAAATAACAGCAAAGGCTCTGCACCAGACTCTCAGTACCTCGCCCTCTTACAGGCCTAGTGAGGGCTCCCAGATAGCGACTCCACCCTTAAGGGAGGCTGGGCTAGTGTCATGTCCACTCTTTTCCCTCCAGCCTCATTGATCCTCTCATCTAGTTCTGGAGCCGAGGAGCTATGCTTCCCCATGTGCAGAGAAACAAAGTTCTTAAAGAAACCAGGTCTTCTTGTGTCTTCTGGGACACAGCACCCACAGCAGCCTAGCTCCTTTAGAGATTCTAGGTTCTAGTACGACGTGCAGTACGGGTTTAAAAAAGTGTCTTTAGGGAGAACCTTTGGGCTAGTTCTGGAGGGAGGCTATGCTGCCAATTCCTTGCCATGGCACAATTTAATCTGTGTTCTGATAGTAGAGATGGGTCAGGTCATCTCCTAAGAGTGCTATTCAGCAGGAATCGGGCACCCAGAAGGACTGTAGATTCCTGGTATACATAAGACATTCATAAATCTGAATTTTGAACTTCCTTTTTAAATCCAGGATCAAGATCACAGACAATTTATTATGTGAGACATGGGTGAAGAATGACCAAGGGAAGTTACGGCTGTGAGTCACATGGAATTAGATGAAGAGGCTCAAGTTTGCTGAAGAGAGTTTAAATTTGGCTTTTGCTCTCGGAACGTTAAAATAATCATAAGAAGCACTTATGCCTTACAGAGCAAATAATCCACAGTGTCAATTTCATTTTGCAAACAGTATCACAACAGCAGTCAACAGAAGCCTAAACACCCGAGAGTTAACATACAGGTTTGGTAAGATATAACAAGGGGTTGCGCATGCTGGTGGTTCCGTCAGGTCCACACCGAACCCTGTGACCTACTTGGAGGTTTAAGTGGAAGCTAGGAGGGCAGCTCTCCACAGGAAACAACACAGGAGACACAGGGAGAGCGGACTCTGCTGGGTGTCTGTCTAGAATGCTCATTTGCAGTAAGGCTTTCAAGATACAGGAGTTTTTATAGCAGTTGTATTTTAAGGATTTAGGGCAAATACATTTTTTTTCTACTTGATAAAAAGAAAGTTAGTACTTAAAAGGTTCAAAAATATATTGATTGCGTGTTTCTTTTACATAAATAAATTATATTGATTTTTTAGGATTTAACAGCTGAAAACCCTTTCTGCTTCCACTGGAGGCAAAACTGAACAGAATGTTAGTTCAACAGTGAGCAGCATTTCTAAGAAATCTGTTATCAGCATCACAGACCTTCTACGCTACAAAGACATCATTAAATATCATTTATTCAGTTCTTGGATTCTTCTTTCTTATAGATCAGTTATAGATTTTCTAGTTTATATCTATGATTCATAAAACTGGGACTCTCCGTTTTGAAAATACACCTGATTGCTTTTTTTTTTTCTGGTCACAATTTAACAGACTTCTTTGAGATGCTCATTTTAACATTTACATAATTTATAACCCAAATGTATAAAAGACAATGACAAAAATCATCATAAATAAATAATGCAAACTGAAATAGTATGCCAAAGTTTCGGACCTTCTGATAAATTAGCAAAACTGTAACAGAAACAGTAAAAAAACACAGTCAATTGTGATACCAAAGTGAACCTGGTACTTGGGACACCCGCCACCTGTCCAGCCCCTGAGCCTGTGCCCCAAAGAACTAGGCTTAGCTGGTTCAAGTCTCAGCGGGAGCTGTCCACAGAGAAGACCATCAGGAGAGACATGATGAGGTGAGGGGAAAGGGACCGGGAAGCTGAAGAGCCAGCAAGCAGGCTCTTCCCTGCTCAATTCTACAGCACAGTGCTGGGGAGCGAGCGCTGCTGACTTACAGAACCTTGCCTGACTGACAATTTGGAATTTGGGCCCAACTCTAAGATATAGTCCGAGTAGAGAGGAAATGGAGAGGGACAAAACTTCACAGTTGCAATGTAAAAGGTGGTGTGTGTGCTTTGACACGCTACGCTGATGACAGAATTGAGCTGAACGATTACCTTCCTAGGCTCCAAGAGGCCTGGCTCTGGGTGAAAGAACACAAAATGAAATCCAGCAGGTTTCTAAGAGGGGAAACGGTGGCTGCAGTCCTGTGGGTAAGTGCCAGCAGCAACCGTGTACCCAGGCGCTGCAGGAACTCAAGGTGCTCACGTGTCTCAGATTCAGCAGGGATCTAGGTAGGTATGCTGCCTAGCTGGCCTGTATTTCTTCTTCTTGAAGAGGGGGAAACCTTGAAGGGAAAACTTTATTACTATCTGGAAGGTTCTGTTTTAAAGAAGCCATCAGAATATGCATAGTGAACCATTAGTTTATATACTGCAGACTATACTACTCAGTAACCATGATACAACAGGGACACCTCAACTACAAAGCACTGACACCTCCTACCGAGTGCCTTCTGGTTTCCTCGACACGCTCTTCTTCAGTTGCTCACAAAAGAAGGAACTTGCACTCACTATCGTCTTCTTTGGCCCCACAGTGAATCCCTAGACAGCTTTCTTCTGCCATTTTCTTCCTCAGATGAGTGAGACTTGAAAGAGAAGGAGAAGGGGGTATGTCACCAAGCACTGTATCAACTGTGATTGTTGGAATGAACCGGATAAAAGAAAGAATTCTGTGCCTCCTAGACTAGGTAGGTGACACTTATCTAACAAAGTGGCAAGACCCTGCAACTATTAACTTGTTACCATAGTTCTCAGACAGGAAATTGGGTAGGTAATAGTATTGATGAAAACACAGGCTCTTATGAAGGTGAAGTGAGGGAAGTAACAAACCTTTATGGGATAAGAAACTTACAAGTCACAATAATTTCTTAAACGAAAAAGTTCTAATTGGTATCATCATTGGAGTCTTTGAGCCCCTCTTCCCTGGCCTGTGCCACGTGTTCTCTCTCTGGGGACACAGTGGCACTGGACTCGGTGCAGTTCTGATCACTGCCTGGCTCCCTCTCACACGCAGAAGCAGGCTCTGGGGTGGGGTTGTCCCCCTTTGTTTTCTTCTTTTTCCTCTTCTGGGTCTCTAGACCAACTATGTCTGAGTGTCTGCCCTGTTGCATGGCTGGCAGAGTCATGCCCATGCCAGGGGAGAGAAACATGGAAGGGTAAATGAGTCCAGGAGACACTCCTGGGATGAGAAATGGGTTGAAAGCCACAGGACTACTAGTAGTTATTGTGGGTTCAGACTGATCAGAAAATGGACTAGGGCCAGGCTTATCTTCCACCAGAGTGTCTGCTTTTACATCATGGCCACTCAGCTTGTCCTCTGTAGTTTTTTCAGTGGCTGAGGTACCACTTTTTGTGCTTCCGAGAGATGCTGATGCCGTGGTCGTGCAGGTGGTTGCCATGGGTGTGTTGAGGAGTCCGCCAACACCAAACATCTGGGGCACTGTGGCCATGCCTGGCAGCATCATGGGCAGCATGCTCAGGGTGTTTTTAACCTCTTCACCAGTAGGCATGGTGGCAAAACCAGCTGGGAAGCCTACCAGCCCAGTGAGAGGAATGCCTGGAATATTTCTCACATTCTGCAATCCTACCAGGTCCATCCCTGCAATCAGCCCATTCATGAACAGTGGTCCCATTCCAGAAGGAGAGTCCGCTACAATGGCTGGAGCTTTCAGGAGTTCATTCCGAGGTCGCCTCCCCCTCCTGCGGGGGCCTGCATCTCGAAGCACAGGATCAGCTAGGGTGTGACTGAATTTGCTTTCTGGGAGAAACCCCTGAAAAAGGACAAAGAAACATTGGATGCTGAAAGACACCAGATGGCAATTGGGGGCGGCAGCTGTGTCCTGGCATAGCTTATCCCCTGTTCCACACAGGGCTCTAGGACAAGGGAGGTCTCCTGTCCAAAGGCCCAGAGGACTTTGTCTCTTAGAGGCTGAAAGCATTGAGCACCTAGATGCCTGTTCCCATTAAACAGTGCTTCCAGTACCGACTGCGAGAGCGGTTTCCATTGTATGAGAAACTGGCAGAGGTGGGAAGGGGACATCAGCACTTCCGGGGCCTCAGGTCTTGATTCTTAAGGCTACAATCCCTTCACTGAACATTCCAGTCATCTTACAACAAGAAGATGGTACTGAAGCAGCAGCAGAGCAGGGTGTGCTGGTGGGGTTTTAGAGTCAGATGCACTCAGGTTTAAAGGTGGACTGGGCAATAGTATAGCTGATGTGAGGCTCGGGATAGGTTAGCTTTGGTTAAAAAACAGAGAGACAGTGACACTTAAAGTCACTGAAAGCAAAGTGTTAAACATGCTGCCCAGCCCATAGAAGGAGGACTTACCAGGGACATGACATGCTAATGATGTGTGCGCTCCAATATTTTCTGAGTCCCCTGGAAGTTGTGAGTTGAAATGAAAAAGGATGTGTACGCACAGGCTGTAGAAATGAAGCCCCCTGAGCACTGCTGAGCAATGCCACTCAAGTAAATAAGGCTCTAGTTTCCCTTAAGAAAGGTCCTATATTTTTCTTCTTTTTGGAGTTCTCTCTCTGCCCCCAATTTTTAAATTAGTTATTTAAAAATTTGTATTTGTGTGTGTGTATGAATGTGTATTTGTGTGTGTGTTTTTTTGTTTGTTTGTTTGTTTTTCGAGACAGGGTTTCTCTGTGTAGCCCTGGCTGTCCTGGAACTCACTCTGTAGACCAGGCTGGCCTCGAACTCAGAAATCCACCTGCCTCTGCCTCCCAAGTGCTGGGATTAAAGGCGTGTGCTGCCACTGCCCGGCGGGTTTTTTAAGATAGCCTCTCTATATAACTAGAACTCACTCTGTAGACCAGGCTGGCCTTAAACTCAGAGAGATCTGCCTGCCTCTGCCTCGCCAGAGTTGGGATTAAAGGCGCTCTAATTTTTTCATTAACAAAAAGCTCCACAGTCAGCACTTCTGCTCCTAAGACTTGTAAGTCACTTAGCATTAAACCCATGGACCCTTCCCCACCATGCCTCATCAGGATCACAGCACAGACCACAATGAGCACACAGCCTTGATGGGGGTGACAAGTAGGGAAAACACATGTGTGAGAAGGGCGGCAGAGGCTGCAGCAGAGAACATGGTCTGCTTGTGGAGAGGAAGTTACAGAAGCTATTAAAATAACAGCTCCACTTTCTGTAAACAGGTGACATTCCCCCCACCCCCACATAGATAATGACACATGTCTTTCTCTGTTGGTCTGCCTTGCTCCTGCCTCTTGCTCTGCTCGTTTATCAGGTCATACAGATCCACAGGAATAAAATTACCCTCGTGTTGTTGAGCAGCCTCCAACTTTTCTCATACAGGAACGATACAAAGATGATGGCTGTTCTTTCCCATGTACACAAAGGGGAGGCCCTGCTGCCCTGTATCGCCCTCCTGTAGTCCTGTCTCATTCTTTTTACAATGTTCCTTCAGCTCTAGCAAGCGTGAGACCATGATGCTCAGAGTGCTAGTGATGGGTCTTGTGCCATCAAGGCTCAGCAAGGCAGTGTGGTGTAGCCACCTGCCCCTGTGTGGATGAGCCCAGCATCTCTCTGAGCCGATCTGGTGCCTCCTCAGAGTGTGGAGTGAGTGCACAGCAAGGATCTGCAGGGAAGCAGGACTCTCCAGCCGCCTGTCTGAGACCCAGAGGCAGTGTTCTGACTGCACTCCTCAACAGAACAGACAAGGGTAAGAAAGGAGGCCAACTCTTACTAAAAGATACCAAAGAGCCAGAGGAATCCTACTGTTAGGGCCTGGAGCCTTAGAACATGGAGAAGAAGCCATGAAGCTAAGGGTATGTGAGCCCGGAGACTGGACTTTTGAGCAGGTAAGGAATTTACTTATTACCTCCTGAGACTGGTATAGAAATTTACTCACAGCTGTGGTGTCTCCCATTGTCTTCCCTGACTCTATTCTCCCAGAACTATTAAAAAATGTAACACTCAACAGAGCTCTCCTTGCAGGGTAGTCATGGGTGTTGGCAACACTAGTTTCAGGCTTTCAATGAGCTATAAGAACAAGCATGGTAGGCTCCAGGAGAAGCTCATAGGATGCATATTTCCCCGCAGGGAGTAGTCAGTCCTTTAGAAGCTGTTCAGGAATGACTGGTGACAGGCAGAGCAGCAGTAGAAACAGCACGTCAGTAGCCAACCCAAGGGCTCCATCACCTACTCTGAACTCAGTCAATCATATGAGTGTTACGTCACAGAAAACTAACAGTTTAAGCACATATGACTCAAATGTTTGAGTCCCTAGTGAGCTATTTTTGAAGTGCTATACGTGTCCTTCACGTTCCCAAAGAATATTCTAGAAAAAAAAAAAACCAGAGTTATCACGGACAAAAAGCTTTATTATGCCAAGGCTGAGAGGACTTTCCAAAAGGCCTTAGTTTAGTATCACTGATCTAGGAGGAACCTCTTCAACAGTTATACCAGGAGTTCTTTCCTTTCACAACTGAGAGGCAAGGACCACTGTGGGCCGAGGAGGGAAGGGATTGAGCAGGAGCGCCCTCAAGCTCTTTTATAATTACATCATGCCATTTGCTTCGACTGCCAACAGGACCACCCACTGGCAATATGCCAGGATGGTTTCTCCTGGAATGTGCTCAGCAAGGGCTCACTCTGGTTTTGAGGTATTCACTAGAAATAAACTCCTGGCTGCTCATTTCTAGAGAGACAACAAAGCCTGAAGGATGGGAACTAGCTAAAAAAATTATCTTCTCCCACTCTGTCTTAAGCTCACTGACACAAACTACCTTGCTCTGTCTACACCATGACATCCTGGTTCCTTGCTTGTCAATAACCTCCCTTGCTGAGCACAACCGCATCTAAGGCTTCTCTGAGGCTATTCTCTGCTGCCCACCCACAGCAGAGAGCCAGGGGAGGTGCTAGGGAGTCTTCTTCCCTTGTACCACACATGGTCTAGCTCCTCCCATCACTGTCCACTGTGAAGGGCACAGTCCACCTCCAAACTCTTTCTGCTAAGAGGAAAACAGGCCTGGCACTTGATACTTCCTCAGGCTCCAGGCTGTGTAAGAGCCATCCTCTCCCTGCCCTTGCCAACAGTTGCAGATGGAGCGATCATACACACACAGTCCTCTGAGAAATGGAAACTCAATGGGGAATTAGACCGGTCTTCTTTTCTCCTCAGGTCCAGAGAGCAGAATAGCCCAGGTGAAGAGAACGATTTGTGTGCAGTGTAGAAAGCAGTGACAGAGGAAGTCAGGCTTCACCACTTCCTGTGGAGGAGGGCTAGCTACTTCAGCCACCCAGATGCTGCCCACCACAGATAGGTGCCCCTCCCAGCAGCATTGCGACCACACACAGCAGCCAAATCGGGCTTTGGCAGCTCTCCATCCTGGTAATTATACCCTGGGGAGCAAACCTGCTTCCTCTTCCAGAGGAGGCCTAGAGAGAGCACATGGAGAGCAAGAAGAGTGCTGTGTTCAAGCAACAGCAGAGGCATGCCAGACGACTGCATGACATTTTAACCCACTAACAGCCTTATTGATCTATGATGGCATCTGTTCCAACCCTCAAACTTTTGGGTAGAAGCAACAGGACAGTGTCTAAGTCGTTCTTGATGCTGTTACAAAAGCTTATCCAACAAGAACTGGTCAAAAGGAGACCCAGTAACTAAATGTTTAAAAATCCCCAAAGCAAACCAAAACAAAGCCAGGTCTACAAGCATTTTTGGAATCAGTGGTAAAATCTGAGTGTGACTTTGATGGCACATTCTATCAATGCTCACATGTGCAACAGTGGTGGTATCTAGGTAGTTACAGCATATCTGCAGCAAATAAATGAGGATCTCTCTCTACGCTAATTACATGTGTACAGATACAACTTATAAGCAAAGCTAAGTCTCAAGGCCCCTGATGTTAGTTATATGGACCTTACCCAGATAAACCTCAGCATATATAGCTGGACTCTGAGCTCAAACCGAGTTCCTTATGAGTTTTAATCTATTTATAGGAGAGTAAGGGTTTCTGCCTTGGACTTTGTATATTAAAACCCCACCCCCAAAGCTGGGGGCTGAGAGGCCTTTATGGCAATGCGATCATGAAGCCAACTCCTCACGAATGGGTCTGAGCCCTCAGAAGAGATCCCAGAGACCTTATTTGTCATACCCCATGTGAGGACTCAGCAAGATGGTTATGGACACTAGACCCTCACTAGATATTCAATCTTCAACTTCGCAGCCTTGAGAACTATGAAAAATAAGTTTCTGTTGTTTATAAGCTTTTTGGCACACCCACTTGAATCGTCTAGAGCTCCTTTGGGAGCAGAGCTGTGGAGAACCACCACCCACCTACATGTTGGGAAGACTGAGAGGCCCTGATGGTCAGGCAGACAAAAGCTTCCTATTCTTGCCACAGTGTAGAGAAGGAACCTCAGAGGCAGAGAAAGGAGATGCGCCATAGAGATGACGTTGGCTTGGAAGACTAGAAATGGGTTTGCTGGCAAAGGGTCAGTGCTTGTAAAGGCGTAATGAGCATTAATTTCCAGGGAATATGAAGGAAACCGTTGGGCACGTAGAAAGAAACAAGAAGGCCAAATGTATGTCTGTAAACCAACAACTCAGGGATTACAACAGGACAGGAACTGGAAGTCTTTCCCTGACCTTTTTCAAGACACTATATGCTGAGGCACAGGGGAAGACTGGGCAAGTGTAGGTAGGATAGAAACAGAAGCTGTGTCAGCTGGTAACACACAGTCTAAGAACGGCTTTTCCAAGAGCAAGGAAGGAAGAGGTAAGGTAGAGATGATGACCTTTCAAATGTGACAGATTTGAGGGACTGACCAGGCCTGCCTTGAAGTAGTGATAACAGCACATACAAATGAGTGAAGGCAGTTGTCTGTGGAACTGCTGGGTGAGTGACAAAAGTCAGTGACAACTCCTTTCTGCCAAGGAGGTGGTGGGTAGTGTTTGCAGCTGGAATAAGAAATCACAGTGCTGACCCCACCTAGGAAGCTGATGCAGGGAATGCTGTAGCTAGCTGAAGAGCTGAGAAGTGTCCAGGAGAGCTTGCATTTATGGAAAAGCTGGGAAGAGCAAATGCCTCTACAGGAATTTCTAGAAGCTCCTCTCTGGGATGCACTGAGAGATAAAATGTCCAATGATATGCAGTGGACCCACTGGGAAATGTTTCTTAAGGGAAACGTCACTGCCGCCCCCTAGAGGAAAAGTCCCCTATAGGACTTTTCTATTCCAAACTTGCATCCATCTGTAAACTATAATTAACTCAGCTTCGTTAGACTACAAGTATTCTTCGGATGTCTTTGAAGCTGGTTCCAGTCTTATGATTCTATAATAGGAACAGGGCACTGCTTAGAGTCAGCTGTTTTTCATTGCCAGTGCAGAAGCACTAGAGAAAAATGTCTTATTTAAATTAAAAACTTAGGTAAGACATGAAAGTCTCCCTGATGGCATCTATTAAACTGGAAACAGCAGACTGCTGGTCCAGAGCTAAGGGTTTATCCTGTATGGCTGTACAAATAGGTTTAACACACTGTTTAGGGGGTGAAGATGGAAAACATAACCTCAGGAGACACACAGCTGCTCGACAAGGGCTGTGGCACTTACTGTGGTTTAAGCTTTCTGTGCTGGCCTCTCGTCCTCTGGGAAACCGCCATCCAGCTACCCACTGTTCAGCAGGGCTTTCTCTCAAGTGTGCAAGGCATGGCACAATCAAGATGATCCCCTTGCTCCCACACCCAAGGCCCTCTTCCTACCCTCAGTCCTGGCTCCTTGGGGACAGCAGGAACCCTCTCTTCTCCACCTGGAGAGCTGATGTCTAATTTTCCAGGTTCTTTGCAGCGTGGTCTCCTCTGCTTGGGTTTGTCTGAAAAACTCTAGGAGGTTAATGGAGAAAAATGTTACAAAGCATTCTGCCACAGTCCTATATGGTGGAGCTTTTCAGTTGGTTTTGTTCTTTTCTCCCTAGTGGTACTTTACACAGAATTCTACCACCAACCCTCACTTAACCTCTCTCCTTGAGGTATCAGAACTCCCACAGCAGGCTGGAAAACAAGCTGTGTAGGACCTAAGCCCTTGGTTGGGGCCTTGAGCTGACTTATCAGCTTCCCAGGACACCCAACTAGCTGGTTCTGTGGGTCTTGTGTGAGTGTGCAGCTGTGATCTGTGAGCCTGTATGCTCTCTATCTATATATCACATGAGTCAGACGGGGCGGGAGCAAGCATATGAGCAAGTAAGAAAGGAAGTCCCAAGACTGAACACTAGTGCTCAGGAGCTGTCCTACAGGTTCCTCACAGGGAGAACACAGAACAAAGGCATCAGGTGACCTGACTGAGAATCCCAGCAGAGTAACTGTCAACCCAGAGCCCCTACAGAAGTATCAATAAAGTAGCTAGGGAAAATTTTCATCAAGTGGTAGAACTTATACAACCTAAGGATTTCTTTGTGAACTTATGATGCTGTGTGGTCATTTCTGGGGGAGATACTGGGGAAGGGGGTGAATTTAAGTCTGTTCTCATAATTTTTACATGTCTAGTTGTTGGTATGCTCTTGCAATTTTTATTATTGGAGAATTTAGCCAGGATTTAAACATTAAAAACCAAAACAAAAAAAAATATCTTTAATATGATGCTCTCAGCCAACATAGATTTCTTCCAAATAGCTTCTACCTTCTAGTTTCTCTCAATTGTCCCAAGTTAGCAGTGAGCTAACAGTGGTCTGGAGTAACAACAGCCAACACTTACTGCCCCAAAGCCAGGAACATCCAAAGAGTAGTCAGCCTGCTGCCTCAGCCAGTCAAGTAGGCTCTTGCTGGGTACAGCTTTCTCAGCCTGGCTGCTGGATGTTGCTGTTGGCTCAGGAGCTGAGGAAGCAGCTCCTGGCCCTTCAGGGTGTGTGGTGCTCAGGGTAGTCTGCCCTGCATCTTCATGGACTTCCTGGATTAAGAAAAAAATGAGTAATAATGATGGCAAGATGAATTGAGTTCCTAAAACACCCATCTCTACAATGCTCACACTAGTCACATGTCTACGGTAGAGCATGGGGTATGACTTTTCCAGCTGCTCCCACTCCATCTTCACCACTGGGTGCTTGGATTTCAACCCACCCGATCACCAACTCTTCACTGCTCTCATACATGCTAGGTGCTCAACCCTGGACTGCCGACTACCCTGTCTACTCAGCAGGTCTGACCTCTGTCCTAATTTTCATTCCTTTATCATCATTTCTCACTGTCCTAGGCACCTCCTCCTCTGTCCTAGGCACTGCCTTCTCAGATTCTCACATACCAGAAAATTCCATGCTGGGATTTACTCACCTGTTTCTCCTCTGTGGCTTGACTATGTCTCATTCGGCTTAGAATCACCAAACAATCCTACAATAGTGCTAACAGTGCTTGCATCAACAAATTTAAAAATTATCCAGAGAAGAAAAAAAATGTCTATTTTTTTCCCACTAGTCACTCCTTTGGAATACTATGAGTGCCAGAGGGAAATCACTGCTTGGTATTTCTACAGAGCCTTTAACAGTGGGGAGAGCTCACTCTCAGCATGCAGGTAGCTGGGGAGGTGGTTCAGTGAGTACAGAGTTCAGCTTGTACACGCGAAGACCGGAGTACAGTCCCAAGAAACCACCTTCTTCTTCTTCTTCTTCTTTTTTTTTTTTTTAAATGAGGGAAAAAAGCCAGATGGGACAGGAAAGATGGCTCAGTGGTTAAGAGCACTGGGTATTTTTCTAGAACCTACATTGTGTCCTGTAACTATCTGTAACTTCAGTTTCAGGGGATCTGATGTCTTCTTCTGAATTCTGTGGGTCAGGCATGCATGTGGTACACACACACACATACACACGCAACACACACACACACACACACACACACACAAACACACACACACACACACGCAACACACACACACACACACACACACACACACACACACGCGCGCGCAACACTCATATAGATAAAAGAAGAATAAGTAAATCTAAACTCCCTCACCAAAGGTTATAAACAAAACCAAACTCTAGGTGGCTGCACATGCTTGTAATGCCAGAGCTGAGAAGGTGGAAGCTGAGGATCCCTGAGGGTCCCTGAGCCTAAATGGTAAGCTTCAAGGCTAGTGAGAGCTCCATCTCAAAAAACTAAAGTGTGGATGCTACCTGAAGAATGATATCCCACATGCACATGCACACACATTTCTACCTCAGACCAATGAAATCAGAACTGGTAAATCTGAGGGTCACATGGATCCTAGTGACTAAGGTTGGAAGTTCAAGTGAGCCTACAAATTTGAGACTAGCCTGAGCAATACTGAGATACCACCACCCTTGCCCACCTTAAAAAAAAAGGTTAGGATGTAAATTAAATGTCACACTGTTAAAATAAAAACACAAGATGAAACAAACAGTAAAATTAGTCTATAGAACTTGACAGGGAAAAAGATAATGCCGCTTCTACCTCTCACGTTATACACAAAACCTGAGAGGAAGACACAGCCAAATAACACAGGTCTCCAGTGACGGTCTCAGTGTCTAGAGAACAATGCCCTTGGTCTGATTTCCTGCTGTCACTTGGTAGCTGGACAACTGAGGGATGTTTTTAAAAGCTTATTTTAAACTTCAAGTAGTCCTTTTTTTTTTTTTTTTTTTTTTTTTTTTTTTTTTTTTTTTTTAAACAGAGTTGTTGTGAGCCTCTAATTATAAAAAACTCTGAACATAGTACTTGGTCCATAGTAGGCACTTGGTAAATACTGTTATTATTTATTTAAAAGAAAAAAACCTATGAAATATTTTTAGGACTCAAGATTTTAAAAAATACTAAAACTCAAAATACAACATCAGGCACTAAACAAAGTCTAGGAAGCTTGTTCTCACCCTCCTCCATGGTTCATAGATCTCCACTGAGTTTAGAATGCACTGTTGCTGTGTGATCTGCAGGGATCTTCACAACAGCTGTCTTAGATGCTTTAGGACCAGAATGCAGTTTGTTGGTGTGCCCCACATCAGTGCCAGATCAAAGCCAGTATCAACCTTCCACCTCCCACATCTCAACTCCTGGAGAGCCTCATCGTGCCTGAGGAAGGCCGCCTGGCAGCTGGCCTTGCTTATTCAACTGCCAGTGGCTCTTTTTTGAAGCACTGGAGGAGTTGGGTTGCTTCTATTTGAAATAAAACGCTTTGGTTCGTTTTTCTAGGCTGTATGCATTAAGGGCCACCAATGGGCTACTATCATCTATTCTGGAAAAGACGGAGAACATTTCTAATGACGGAAAACAAGAACAACTTAAATTTGTGTAAAAGATCCGTAAATAAAATACTTGATGTCCGAGAAATAAATTTTTCTATATAGAATCGTTTTTACCTGGTAGCCTCATATACTAACCAAGATTCCAGCCTGAAGTGTTTGCTCCTTCAGAAAGATGAGGTCCATCCCTCCTTCAATATGTTTTCGCCTCCCTCTCCGCCTTCTCATGGCAGCATCATCCCGCCTGAGGCTTCCATTGACGATCTGTCCAGTCACTGGGTGGATCAGGCCAGCTTGCAGAATTCCAGACAAGTCCATACCAAGGGCTCCTTGAAGTGAACTGATAGCACCAATTTTAGGGGTGCTGGCATTCACTGGGAAAGGAGATGTGGCTCCTGGAGACCCTTCTGATGAGCAGGAGAGATCTATAGCTGACTCCCCATGCCAGCCATTGAGGACAATGGGGGGACGCCCATGGGTGGCAGAGTATTCTTCGAGGCTCCGAGCTTTGGCATCCCTTTCTACCTCAAACTCATAGGGATGTCTGTGCTTTTGTTCATCTTTTGTAAATACTGGGGCTAAGAAGCTCTCCTGTGAACACACATGGCAAAAAATTTGAATGTAACTTCTGTGGCCAAACACCAGTTCCTTCTCCTGGCCTCATTTCCTCAGGTCTTGTATTATTTCCTGCTGTCTCCTCTGTGACTGCAAGGGTCCTCAAATACTAGTGCTAAACCACCAGATGGCTTATTAAATCTAGAGTCTACTTCGGTGAATCTACACTTTTGAACAGGCTTCCAGATTACACCTGTAGTTACAAGTGTAAGCCCAGAGATTCTCAGCCTCAGCTACATAACAGAATCATTTGGGAAGTTAAAACAAAACAACTCAATATCTAAGATACACCAGAACAAGTAAATCAGAGCCAGCAGTTTTTCAAGGTCTCTGGTGGAGTCTAAAGTGTAGTCAAATCAGATTCAGTGTGTTAATAACTCTTAAATCACTCACCTTCCTTCCATATAAACACCCCCTTCTGCCCCAATTTCATAACTGGTTATCTGACCTTTAAGGGCTTAAAGACACCCATTCTCTCAAGTCACAGTTGCCACGTTTGTTGCTTTTTCTTCCTCTAACTTGCAGCCTAGAATGTATTCTCTGAAGCATCGTTACCTGGACTGTCTCTCTTCTTTCTTTGCTTCCCCTGACAACCTGCAGGTTCTAGTTTAGGAATAAAACTCTGCTTTCACTTCTCTGCACCAAAAAATTTTTTTAAACAATTTTCTTCCATGAGACAGTGTTTCTTTTTGTATAGCTCTGGCTGTCCTGGAAATAAACTTTTTAGACTAGGCTGGCTTCCAACTCATAGAAATCCATCTGACTCCACCTTCTGAGCACTGGGATTAAAGGTGTCCACCATCAAACTACCCAACCCCACTGGCTTATATCAAAACTTTTAATAGTTTTCCAGTCTACAGAATAAGGTCCAGAGTTCTAATTAATACTAACTATCTGACTGAAAAACTAACCCAAAATCCCCAAATACTTGCTAAGTAAATGACTCAACAGAAACATGGGATGCTGCTGCTGTTCTCTGGGAGCCCAGTACAGCCGTAACCTCACCTTCTGGATCTGGGCTGCCAATGCTGCACCATTGCTGAAGCTGTGTTCTGCTGCTTCTGGCTCTGAGAGGCTGCTTCGAGAAGCTACACTGTTGGATAACACTGGCGTGGGCAGTGCACCTGAGGGTTCATACTGGTGGCTGCAGGGCCACTTCCCCTTTAACACCACATGGCAAATATTATCTAGGCGGTTAATTATCACACGATCCTGGGGAGAAGAATAGCAGCACTGAGAAATAAGCTTCAAGTTACCCAAGTCTGCAAAGTCCCTGAGAGCAGGGGCTAAACTTTTCACAAGGAGTTGACCAGAAAGGAGTGTTCAGACACACTACACAACCTATCAACGTTATAGTCTGGGCAATAAAGAATAAATCTTCAGTGCTATGACTAGGGGCAACTTGCCATTTTCCTTTGATTGTTTAATTAGTCTGGTGAATATTATCCCCACCCCCACCTTAGTGTATCACCTTCAGTGTTCAAGCATATACAACTAAGTTTGTCCAGCAGAAGTATTTTTATGAAGTTTAATGCAAAGGAATCAAAGCTGAAAATAGCCTGAGTAGAGGATGCAAGCTCTGGGAGATACCTTTGGCCATTCTGAGAAGGAATAGAGGGTTTTCTCCTGTAGTAGCTGAGCAATGGTGGGAGCCCGTACTTCCTGCACCTCTTCCCCAAGGTCTCCTGCAATGCCTGATGCCGAACTCTTACTCTCTTCCTCAGAGTATTTGCCTGGGTAGTCTGCAAAGATAGGTTAAAAAACAAACAAACAACTAGATAGCTGGGAAATGCTAGTGACGTGAGGGTTCTGGACATGTGAACCTGTCTGCCTCTTCTGTCTTTAATTAGTTCACTCAGTTCTAATTTATTTTAAATTAATTATAAATTGCCATATCTCCTATTTCCAAGAGAACTAAATTAGTTAAACCAGACGCAAATCCTGCTTAGGGCCACTGAGGCATGTTGGCATCTAAGACAGTACTAAACACTATTTTGAAAGTTAAAAAGAGGAATGAAATGTGATAGACCAATAGGATGATATTAAGAAAGGATGCCATCATGAACCTCCCAACAAAGAGCCATAGTAAAAAGTGAGACAAATGAGCCTGGAGACCACAGATTTATATATATATATATGTGTGTGTGTGTGTGTGTGTGCGTGTGTTTGAGATATGATCTCATTATGCAGCCCTGGCTAGCCTGGAACTCCTTGTATAGTTGGCTTTAAAATTAGAGATCTACCCGTCTCTGATTCCCCAGTGGTGGGATTAAATTGTGCCATCATGCTAGGCAAGGTCAAAGTTAATTTGTAAGTGTGCTCTGGACTCTCAAAGACGGTCTAATAAGTAATGACAGAGAGTAAGTAGAGGGCAGTAAAATGTTCACGGTGGGAATTCTGACTTCTTTTCCTCATAAACTGACAAGGAATGTGTGTTACTTCCCACTGTGAAATGAGTCTCCTAGGGAGCCACAGAAGCTCGTTCCTATGAGCAGTCTTGCTAGGACTGGTGGATTTAGGAATAAACAAGACAGCTAGCTAGGGTCTAAGCTCTCAGTGTTCGCGCTGCCTTACAGGGGTGATAGAAAACCATAAACAAACACCCACAGCAAGGTGGCTCACATAAATAATCCCAATATTCCAGAAGGTGAGACAGGAAGACTGGGACTTTGAGGCTAGCCGTGTCTATAGAGTGAGAGTCTGTGTCACCCCCCAAACCCCAGGCTGAAAACATCCAAAGAGAAGAAAACATGATGTGCTGACAGGAAATGAAGGGAACCAGCTGTGCAGGTGAGGAAGCAACTGGGGAAGGGTGGTGCACGCTGAAGAACAAAGACAGCCAGGAGTGGGAAGAGGCGTGACGCCAGGGACAGAGATCACCGGAGCTATCCTGAGTCCAGTAAATTAAGACATAAAACTGGATTTTGCTCTGGAGTCAACTGAAATAGCAGTGAGAGTTATGAAGCAGGGGGATAACCCTTAAGGAACACTAGTAAGCTACTACTCTCTCAGGACTTCTCATCTCCAGAGTGGGCTAACTTGCCTGCACTACCTCTCCCACAGCTCTGTGGGTAGCGCTTCATGTTGTGTACCCGAGTGCCAGCATTTATCCTTAACACAGAGAAGAGACTTCTCTAACTCACATTTACCATGTGCTTATTTATCTGTATTTTTACTACCTCATCTTTTTGGTGATTTATTTATTTACCACGACAGGGTCCAAAAGTGATGTGAGTCTTATAATTTGATACATGGCATGATCTTTGTTGGCTCAGGTTAAAAGGAATCCAGGAGCATGGTCACAGATAGGTCCTCCTGGCCTGGCCTGGCCATAAGTCCACCAAGTCATTTTCAGTTCAGTTTCCAAGTCCTTACTGTAGCTACTATGTACATTTTAACTTGGGTTCAATACCATTAGTTTTTAATCACAATGATAATAACTAAAGGTGGAAGTTTTTAAAAAATGGCAACATGGGTTGTGGAGATAGGTCAGGGGCAGACAACTGTGCAGTTACTATGCAAGCAGGAGGGCCTGTGCTTGGATCTCCAGAAACCACAGAAAAGCTGGGCACGGTGGCCTAACGTCAGTGCTGGGAAATCTGTAGAGACAGGCTGATCCCGGGGGCTCACTGGCTAGCCAGTCTAACTGAAACGTGAGCTCTAGATTCAGTACAAGACATTGTCTCAAAAAATAAAGAGTAATCAACATTTGGCCTTCAAATATGAATGCATATTTGTGTGAGTGCACACACACATAAAGTGCACATACACAAACCAAAAATAAAAATTAAAAACAAGAAGACGCTACAGGACCCTAGACGGTCAAGCTTTTCTCTCCCCCGCTTAATAAAGGCCATTCCTGTCTCTCTCTGGAGTACCACACTCAGGACCAGATAATGGCAAAAACAAACCATCTACTTTGTTCACCATCACACACACTCCTGAACCTAAGGAAATGAGTAAGAACCACGGATACTCACTAGTGTGCACTGTATCACTGTGTGTACGCTCCACAAAGCATAAACAATTTCAGTCATCTACATTTTTTTTTTTGAGGGAGGGTCTCACTGTACTGGCTGGTTTTAAACTCAAGAGATTCACCTACCACTGTCTCCTGAATGCTGAGATTAAAGGTATATGCCACCACACCAGGCTTGAAACTCTTTCTAACCTAAATCCCCATTTAAGATCTCACTATTTGAAAAGATCAAATCTACATTTTCAGTTGTTTGTAACTGTATTTCTATTTGTGTTCAGTTCTAAAAGAAACCTAACACAAATGCCCTGACATAAAGCACAGGGTTTGACGATGACACGAACAACTGCTTACTATGCTCACCTCAACAGGGCCAACTTGACTTGTATTTTTGGAGTTCCTGCAAATTAATGGCACCTGTATTAGTTGCAGGTCTCTTATATCCCAAAGCTGCTCTATTTCAGCTAGCTAGTTCGTCTAGTGTAGGAACAAAGGATTTCCCTGTGCCGGTTTGCATCCTCTGCACATAAGCACACAGTCCCTCTAGGTAATATGGCTGCTGCAGTGCAGGCACTGACTGTCCACAGTTACCCCAGTTCTCTGGGTGACTCAGTTGCACTACTTTGCTGAATTTTCAGATCAAGACCTTGTACCTCTTGGGTTCCCCACATGGTGAGGGTGGGTAGGCCCATTTTAGGGGTTAAAATTATCGATTGTGGCTCCGACAGCATCCCCCTTCCCATCACACGAGTAGATAGCTATGCATACTGTACCGTGACTGTGGCAGGTTCCATCTTTCTCATAATCATCTTTATTCTCAAAATCCATGTCTTCTGGTTTGGGTTCACTTCCCTCAGCAACATACATGGAGAAACTCTTCCCCCCCTCTGAACTTTCTTTCCACGGTTCTTTTAAAAGCTCATGCTTCAGTTTAAATGGCTCTGTTGGAATAATAGCAGGCTCACCTTCCACTGTGGTATTATTGGCTTTGCTTCTGTATAGGTCTGGCTGATAAACCTTGGGTTTCTCTACTTCAGATTCCTCACTCCCCAGGCCATGTGCCCACCTTTCAATGTGTTTGCAGTGGCATTGATTGGCTGAGGGAGGAAAGACCCTCTGTGGTCCAGGAGTCTTGCTTACTACCTCCAGCCTTCCTTTCTTGGCTTCATCTTGGTGGAAGCTGAGGTTCTTTCCCCTTGGAATGTTTGCAGTGGGCTTGGTGAAATCTAAGACCTTTGGCTTTTCTGTGGTGCTTGCTACTACGGCTAAGGTTTCGTCCTCATTTTCTTCTTCTTCCTCATCACTCTGATTCAAAATCAATTTATTTTCTAAACTCTTGTTTTCTAACAAATCAATTAGTTGCTGATCTGATGAGAAGTTTCTTTTGGAGTCATAGACACTAAGGCTGCAGAGATCTACAAACCCACTTTCATGTGCTGTATCTAAGGTAGGGGAAGCTAAGCATTTGGCCTCTAGGTGGCCTATGCTTTCAGGTCTCCGTCCTGTCTCACTGCAGCAGGGCTCCCCTTCTTTTGAGATAGATACCAACAGGTGTTTACCATTTTTAATATTCATCTTAGCTACTCCTGCTTCTAAGCTGCTCATAAGAGAGGAAGCTGAAGTAATTTCTGCCTCAATACCAGGAGGCTGGCAACTCTCATCTCTGCTGGCTGAGATGGTGATAGTATTTTTCCTGGACTGTGTGTTGGTACTTGGGGCCTCCTGAAAAGAACGCGGCTCTTGGCTGAGTCCTGTCTTACCATATATCATGTTCTCCAAAGACTCAGGCAGCAAGCTTTCATCATGGTCAAGAGAAATGACCTCCTGAACTTTGGAAACAAAGTTCTCACATGTTATGTCAGGTAAACCGCCCTCAGGCAGGCAGATATGGTCATCCCTGCTTTCCATTTTTACCAGATTCTCTGGCTCACTTTCAAGAGA
Organism: Arvicanthis niloticus; assembly: GCF_011762505.2. Classification (NCBI taxonomy): domain Eukaryota; kingdom Metazoa; phylum Chordata; class Mammalia; order Rodentia; family Muridae; genus Arvicanthis; species Arvicanthis niloticus. Next base: position 130,234,293 of record NC_047659.1, read on the forward strand.
CTCTGAAGTCCTATTCATTGGGGTATAAGTAAGAGACTCGTATAGTTTAGAATTGCTCTGGTAAAGGCAACAGAGACTTGCAGGTGCCTGGGTGCCAGTTCTTTTGTGTTGGGCATAATTTCTATAGGCATCTAGGAAGGATAGCTGAGGGTCATTCATGATGTAATAGTCAGTGCGATTGAGCCCATGTTTGGCGGTGCCAATGAGCAGGTCACGATCATGTTTTCCACACTCCCACCAGACTGGGAGGTAGAGGCTGGGCCTGCAAAGCTGGAGGCGCTCATGTAGTTGAGGACATGTGAGCACCTGCTCACGGACTTTCCTCAGCAGTTCAATGCGGTACAGAGTCTTTGCTGCCCGCTCCTCAGTGATGGGTTCAACATAGATGCTGGTATCAGGAGAACCTGAAGAGAAAGACACACAGAGCTTTACACAAGGCTGCTGTAAAATAGAAACAATCAACAGTTCCCACTTAAACCAATGCTATGTGCCCTGACAAAACTCCTGACATGTACTCCAGCTTCTAAAATATCCTGATACAATTATTCCTGTCTTAAGAGGCCCAGAAAAGCCACTTTGCTTAAGGTAGCAAAGCAGGGGTCAAATCAAGTCTCATCAATGTGACTCCAGGGTCCAAATTAGCTCCTTAACTTGAATGAACACACTTTAAAACGAAGCCACATTTGGGGGCAAAAGGCTCAATGCTTGTTTCTGGTCTCCTAAAAATGTGGCAACATGGCCCAGAACAGTTTAACCAAACATATGAGGCTAAACGGAGACCAAGAGGAAGCTGTGTTAAATTCCAACCAGGCAGAAACATCAGAAAGGTTGCCTATTGGATCAGGAGGTGTTTAAATGACAGCACTTATTTTATGTGTATGAGCATTTTGAATGTATGTAAGTATATGTACCACTTGGTGCATGCTTGGTGCCATCAGAGGTCTGAAGAGGGTGTCAGATCTCCTGGAACTTGAGTTACAGATGGTTGTGAGCAACCATGCAGATGTTGGGAACTGAACTTAGGTCCCCTGTAAGCACAACAAGTGCCCTTAATTGCTGAACCATTTCTCCAGCTCCTAGATGTTGATCTTAAAAACCAAACTAAACAAACCAAACAACCCCCTATACTTCAGAAAGCATAGTTAATGTTAATCTTGTAATACTTCTATGAGGTTTTAACTAAACTTCAACCTTCACAGAAGTTGCACCTTTTGGGAATTTGGAGATCTGAATTACAAGCTCACAGACCTCCAACAACCTACCCATCGTTATCAGAATTTTTCAGATAGATCCTACTTCTATAGCTCAGCTATAGTACTTCTGCAATTTAAATCTACCATGTTTTTTTTCCCATCTCCCTGTTGACATAGTGACAAGTGTTTTCTCACCATCATCTTTCCACGTGGGAAGGCGACACACATTCCGACACATGGCTACAAAACTGTAAAAATAGTGCTCCAGGCTCTCATCTGACTTCTTGTCCAAGCGAGAAATGACACGGAACTGTGTCCAGTCAAAGGCTTTCTTTTCTTGGTCATATACAACACCAAAGGAAGACACTGTTCTGTAGAAGTCGGCTTGCTCTCTTCTAGTCCACCTGAGAGTTAATCAGAGAAAAGGTGAGCCGTTTTGTACTTTTAGAAACAGGATCTTGTTGTGACCCTGAGATCCAAGCTGGTCTTGAGTTCAAGATCTGCCTGCGTCCTCTTCCTGAGTGCTGGGATTACATGTCTGTATAACTAAGCTTGGCTTATCTTTTATTAAGAAAGCCAACTACTTATTAAAAGTACACACTGTAAGAACCTGTAAAATCCAGAAAGCAGGTGAGCTGGCTTCTGTATTTTACTGCCTATCTTTAAGTCAAACTGGGCAGAGGTGCTTACACCTACTCCCAAAGAGGAAACTACTTCAAATATTCAGCTCCCCCTTCTGGTATTGATATCTCTCTTTGAAAGTCAGGTATGTAGACTACTATCTCTTGGTCATTGATTTTAGGAATTATCTAGTTAAACTTTCACTTGTAGGAGATAAAGGCTAATATTAAAAACACCACCTACTGTATTTTGCCTTTCCCTCATGATGATGCTGAATGCAGATTCTGGGGTCTTATTTCCTGTCTCATTCAACCTCTCCTACTGAGAAGGCAAGTTCTCTGATTCCCGTCTTGCCTTAGTTTCTCCCTATTATGTGGGTGGTGGCCTATGTCAGTCACCTTCTCTGGGACACAAAGATCCTCACCAGGTTAAGATAGTACTTAGAGAATAGGTAAGTTCCTGTCACCAGTCTTGATGATGGTTCTTGGGACTGGTGCTCCACCCCAGCTGGGAACAGAAGTCGTGATGAGGAATCAGTGGGAGAATGAGAAAAAGGAAGGGGATCTGTAACTGCCAGAAACACTTCCAAATTCTGTACTGTCAGAGGGAGTACAGAGAAAAAACTGAATTTCCTATCTTTTAATTTGCTGGATTCTGCCTCAGAAGAAAAATAATCAAAAGACTGAGAACTGCAGCTTTGCTGTGTCCATTCCCAGCCTCACTGACCTTTTAGCTTAATTCTCATATAATCAAGTAACTATGAGTAATATACACTTTCTTTATGGGCTTGGATTTTATATGTATTTACTGATCTCAAAATCTTGATGAACATGAGATTATAGTAGGACAGCTTCAATACACACTATTCCTTTTGTTGTTACAAGAATCAGGAAATTTGAAATGGTATAACATATATCAGTGTGGTGTTTTAAAGCTACATTCCCAGAAACTGGGATCTGACTTCAGGAATAATACAAGTTAGAAAGTCTTACATCTAGGCATTGTGTACAGAGGGTCTTAGATCTATTTGCCTCCCCACTCACCATTGGAGGCTGTGGTTAAGAAATTCTGAAGACAATCTGTCACCTGGGACTAACCCACATACCTCCAGCTACTGGCCTTTCCCTTGTCCCTTTTACCCAGTGACCAGTTAGTTTAACATCCTTTCTTGTCCTGGCTGTTACCTTTTTTGGGCTTCCTTGTTGATGAGGTCCATTTCTGAAGTTCTCCTGAACACCTCCTCCTGAACCCAGTATCCTTGGTTACCTGGGCCTAAGATTTCAGGTCTGCACAGCTCTTTTCGGTTGCAGCGCTGGTACATAGTGACCAGACGCCTTAGTCGAGCAGTGAGGGCAGAGGAAACTGGCCAGGGTGATTTGTCTGGGTCGGAGCCGTCCTGGGCTTCAAACATCAGTAAGGACATTAGTATTTACATACACAAATGTAGTAAGAGGGTCTTTCCTTGTTTGTTTAAATACAAAGAAAACAGGCTTAGTGATTTAAAACAGCTGCTTTAACATCAGTCAGGAGTGAGGCTAGTGGGAAAGGCAACAATTTTGCTTTAAAAACAGCTTTACATTGTGGTCAGTGCTGTTCTTGCTCAAATACACACCTCTTTCTGGAGGGCAGTCACTCTACAGAAAGGAAAGGGCAAAATTCTGTTGCCTTCTTCACAAACAGTCATGGCTTCGATGCAGCTGACCCTTCCGACTACCAAAGCTCCAGTCAAGTTTGAACAGAGAGACAAAACACCCCACACCAGTGAGATTACAGTCCCTTCTTTACTGGTCAGATTCCGTCCTGAAGACAGCACTTGTTTAACTTTTGCATCTGATATTAAGTGGAGGAACTCAGAGACATGTGTCACTCTAGGGAAGCTTAATACAGGTCAACTTACTTTTAAGTCTCCTTAAAGATAGCATTGATTTATATAAACTCCACAGTAACTACAAACTGGGACCTTACTTTTCTTTGCCTGCAGGACACAGTCTCACCTGCCTGGCTGTCATCCTTCTTTTCACCAAAAATGCCATCACTTCCATCACTGGGACTCGCCTAGGGATAAATGAAGCCATTGCATCAGCGAAACTGCAGCCCAGAAGGAACCACTGAGAAAGGCCCTGCTGCAAGGACTACGCATGCACAGAAAAGCCTGCGACGTCATTGGACCCAGGCAGGCCTTATAACCACAGCTCACTTATACAGTTTCTCTCACATGCCCTCCCCCAGAGCTTCTTCCCACAGAGAATCAGGTTAAGGGATGGGAAACTCAATTATGTTTTATAAGCACCATTTCTGTTTTAGCTGTGAATTTAAATATCTGCTTTGCCACCACTACTTGCAATTTAATACTGTCATCTCACAAAGAGTACTTCTGTTTTTCACTATGAAAAAGGGTCAGGCTACCCCGTTCATTATGGAAGTAGACACTATTTTTTATAAAACATGACTGATCCATGGGCCCTGATGGTATAAAAACCTACAAACTTAAAATTAAGATCTGAAGCTCCAAACAAATCTGGAGTAAGAACAGAAGTACAAAATTTGTTCTGTCAGTACATTAATGAAACTGGCCTAACAGATTGCTTCATTAGCTCTATCCTGTCCCAAACTTTACAAATATTCTTTACAAATGATGATTTGGGACTGGGAAAGGAGATGCCCAAGTTAAGAGTGTTCTACTTGTAAGAGGATCTGAAACAGGAAGATTGTGGCAGTGAGTGAAGTGGCCCCTTATCTAGGATATTCACTATTGGTGTTTATTGAAAGCACTTGCTGCCTCCTGGACAGGAGACAGGTGCTCTGACACAGTGGAGGTGGATACACACACACACAACTTTCAATAATTAAAGCTCAAAACATTCTTTTAGGTCCTGAAAGCATGTATGGACCCCAGAAGAGAAAACACTTGAGAGAGTGCAGAGAAATATGTCCATTTTCTGAATATATATTTCTCCTGTATAGAATGGGGGTGAAATGGCTCCTCTGGTTATCCCAACTATCTCTGGAGATAGAACTATCACTATTTGTGTCTTGCAGATCCAGAAAACTGCCCCAGGAGGCTGAGTGAGTCACTCAGGGTCTCAGGCTAAAACATGGGCCTCAAATACAGGTAGTCTGATATGAGGACCAAGTTATTTAAGAAATGGCACCAAGAGAGTTCCAAATAAAATTGGCTTTGGAAGTGAAAAGACGCTTAGGACTGGGGAGCACCAGCTAAGCTGCCTTCTACTGTCCAGAACTGCTTCCTGCTATTTAATAGAGCTGAAACCTAAGGATGATCTATGATGCCATTTTGAAATGGCATGAAAAAGAGACAACCCATCCTACTCTTTAGGCAGCTGAGCAAAACAAAAACCCTACAACATCTTGTCTGTCTGTCTTCCAGCCAAAAAGAGACTTTAGATGTGGCCAGAACATCCGTGAGGTACTTAGAATGATACCATTTTTAAGTATAGATACTGGCAGGGGAAAAATACTCTACAGCATATAAAGTATGGGTGGTAGAGCACACCAGCCTATAAAGCAGAGTGACAAGTTCCCTCTCAAGCCATAATGGCAGCTGACAAGAGCTTGCCCACAGCTACAGGCTCCCAGTATGTTGTGAGGTCAGCACAGTTTGTCCTCCAGTCTGTTCAGCAGTTTGTGTTGGTGCAGTTAGTAAATGTGAGGAATCTTTGAGCAAACACTCACATAGGAAAGTTCTTGGTAGTAGTAAGTGCTTTTTCTGTATCCCATCTTTTGTAAAGCGTTTCTCCTCAACAGAATGACAGAACATGGCCAAATAACCAGATGAATATGAGTTTGATGCACAGGAAGCCAATAGTTGTGGGTACACAGAAGGCCTTCCAGCTGAGCTCACAGCCTAACATGGAACACCAGTTTCTGCTTCCTGGGGAAGACATGTTCACCTTAGAAATATGAGTTGATTTCAGGTAAAGGGCCCAGAGTGCTGATGATAAGGGACAGATAGGGACCACAATTTCTCTATCCTGAGAACAAAGCCTCTATTCTTTGGCTTTGGGCAAGATGCTTCCTTCTCGCTAAGGTGCTTTGCTTCTTCTTGAAAATGGAGAAAGTGCTATTCAGCTTATTACAGGGTGGTTGTGGAGTGTAATGAGTAACCTACATGCTGGCACAAAGCAAATGCATTGACAGCTGGTAGCCGGGAGAGAGGGAACATTAACAGTCATTCAGCATCTCTCCTTTACCTGGAGTATATGCTTTTACGTAGACTCCAGAGAATCACCAACAGCAGTAACAGCGTCACTGAGGTCTACCGAGTCTAGGGAAACTGCTGCACAGGCTGCTGTCAGTACTGTGTAAGAATTTTTAAAACTTATTGTTAACAACTGAGTTTAGACAGTTGGACAAAGTGTGGAGGGGGGAAGTTGTTAAAATAGTCATCAAAGGTGAGGATGAAATTCAGATTCAGAAGGAAGGAACTTGTGACTGCTATGTAGCTATGCTGGTGAATGAACACACACTGTGCTCCCTCCAAAGTGCTGCCAACAGCTGCAAGTGGCACAGCTATATACATGACACTTCCCCAGTGAGAAGTAAGGTACACTTCCTTACTCAAAACTAAAGGGCCTAGTCTCCTCTGCTCATGGCTGTCCTCTAGGCCTTGCTGCCTCCCAGATTTTGTCTTGGTTGGGGTGGCAGCAGCAGTGTAGCCTTGGTGGGATCTGTAGACTCAGGGGATTTCTCCTACGCCATTACCAAACCCCAGCGTCAACACAGTAGTTGGCCAAGTAACGAGTATCCTGTAAGTGCCAGGCTCCAGGACTATAATAGTGGAAAAATCAAGTGTTAGTCCCGGGGACTCTGTCTGGTAGGTGAGACGGAAAGACAAGCAGTGGCTGTGCACACAGTACCATAAGCATCATAGAGAGAGCATCAATCAGGGGCTGCTGGGACAGGTCTAAGAGGTGATTCTCAAGCTAGACACTGAAAAAAGTAAAGGAGTCTGCAGAACACAAGTGTCTCTGTATACAGGCAACAAAAGGTCTGAAGTTAGAGTCAAAAGGACCCTGCTGGTGTTTTCATTTTGCAAGAAAATCAAGCATCCTACTTTTGTAGATATAAAAACAAATGTCATAAAGCTCAGGTATCTTTTTATGGAGCCTGCAGGATCTAGGAGAATGTGAGCAGATGAGGGACACTGCTCGTGTCCTTTAGTTTGGTTAGGACTTATGCTGCTGACTGAGACTATGTGCTCTAGTTCTGTACAAAGGGGAAAGAATGATGCCTGTTTCCAAGGATGAACAAAATTCAGACACAAATAATACTGACTTTAGAGTATCTTCAACCCCTTAACCCACAAGAAATGGATTCTTGTTCAGTTCCTGACTAAAGGTTCCTTACAGGAGGATTTGACCGTTTAAGCATAAAATTTCTTTACAAGTTTTTTTTTTTTTTTTCACCTCCTTTTCCCTGATCTCCCATTGGCTACAATTTCATCCTATTACAGCCTTCCTATTTTAGAAAGCACCCAAGACCCAGCCTAGACATTGGCAGCCGGAACTGCAGCACAGCAAAGACAGCACCTGCCACAAGGTACTGTGCCAACCAAAGCTGTTTCAGTACTTATTGTTATTTTTGTTAACAGAGGTGTTACCTTCCCAACATGCACACAGGTATGATAAAGACTGTTGGACAATTCTGGGTTTGACCATGCCAAACACAAACACTCTTAAAACTGTGTGTGGTTCATAAAAAACCCCAATTTCTGAACCTTGAACCTTGTTGCTGGCAATTGTTTACTGATCAAAAGTATCACAGATGTTAGGAGAGAGGACAGGAGGACCTTATCACTCCCATAGTTCCTCCCAACCTTGAATGTCACATTTAGAAAGACTAGTGTGTGCTACAGAAGGTACCAGAGTAGCAAGGAGTTGGAGATAATTTATGATAAGAAATATAAATGAATTAGGGTCTAGACACAACCGATCTGCTGGTCTCATGAAGTCAAAGCTGCTGTTGTTGCCTGAATATGATCAAGCCAGTCAAAACTATAACACAGAACGGGGGGTGGGGGTGGAGAGTAGTCGTGTGTGTGTGTGTGTGTGTGTGTGTGTGTGTGTGTGTGTGTACAGTCTCTTTTAAGGAGATGGTCTCCGGTAGGTTAACCATGCTCTAATGAGTGAGCCCATCTGGAGTACATGCTCAGAGCTTTGAGTAGTAGTAGTAACACCACTTTCTCACAGGAGACAGACACTTTTCAAGGACTTATTTTCCTGTGTTGCAAAGGCTTGAGACACAGTGAATTGAAGCGAAGCAGGGAACAAAACGCTGAGAGAATGTATGCAAATAATAACGAACAGAACAGAGCTGACTGTAACTGTGTGACCAGGGAAGTGGAGACTCTGGCTCTAAGTAGAAGCACCAGAGGACAGTGCTGTGTAAACTTCTGATAACAGAATCCATGGCATTTGCCAGACACATCTGCTCTACTACTCAAAAACTGAGTCTGCTCAAGTGGCACAGGGGCTCAGGCACGGCCTTCTGCTCCTGGGGTATGCACACATACGTGATAAGCATTTAAGACAATCTCTATCAGAAAACAGGAGAGAGGGGGAAGAAAAACCCATTTCACAAGCTTATATGACCTGACTGGAAAACTAGAAAAAGATCCTCCACAATGGGCATTGCAGAACATGTTTCACAAGCGCACATATGAAAAGTTTTACATAAAGCATCATTAAGAGCCTGGGGAGAGATGGGTCAGTGTGCACAAGTGTGAAGATTCCAGTTTTATGTGGCTCTGTCTCTTATTCCAGCCTCAGAAGAGGGGATACCCTAGAACAAACTGCTTAGAGAGACTAACCATATCAGTGAGGTCTGGCCTTGAGTGAGAGACCCTGTCTCACCGAGTATGATAAAAGAAAAGAAGAGAATGGTTCTGGACATTAACCCGTGCTCTATATTCACACATGCCCCTCTACACAGGAAAAAAATGCATGTGTGGTGCACTGCATGTCTGTGTGCTGCATATATGTAAGTGTAACATACGCTCACAAATAAAATGGAAAAAAGAAAAAATACTATCAAATAGAATTCAGTAATATATAAAAGAATTATATATATACTATGATTAAGCAGAGCTTATATTAGTGCTATATGTTCAGTTCAATACTTGTCAACTAATCATGGTAGCTCACCTTATTGAAAGGCAAAATAAGAACAAACAAACAAACACCCCAAAGACCACTTTTATCTAACAGGAAAAATAGCATATGACAAAATTCAATGTCTATTTATGATAAAAAAAAAAAAACCTCAGGAACTAGAATTATGGAAATGCCCTTTGTTTTTGATAAAGAGATCTATAAAACTAATCTATAATTAGTATCATTTTTATAATAAGAATTAAAAAATATTTACTTATTTTATGTTTCTGAATGTTTTGCCTGTATGTATCTATATGAACCATATGAGTGCCTGGTCCCCTGGAACTGGAATTATGGGTAGTTATGAGCCATCATGTGGATGCTGGGACTTGAACCTCCCCACATCTTCTATGAGATCAAGTGCTCTTAAACGAGGAGCCACCTCTTCAGCCCCTAATTAATATTATTCTAATGATAAGTGTCTTATTCCTAATAGCTACAACAAGGATATTTATTCCACCTACATTACTCAATAAAGTGCTAAAAGCTTCAGCCATTACCATAATCCAAGAAAAGGAAACAAGTTTTAAAATTTAGATCACAGAGGAAGAATTTTAACTTTGTATTTGCAGATGATGATTAAAAAAAAAAAAAAAAAAATCGATGAAAATGTCCTAGAATGGGTAAGCAAACCCAAAACAGCTGAAGGGTTCAGGCATATAACAAGTACTAGATTTCTGCACGAGGTAAGGAACATGAGAACGGAATCAATTAGAAACACTGAAATGAATCTAAGAAATGTGCAGAGTTTACATGCTGATGAAAGAAACGGAAAATGAAATAAAGAAATAATGACAGGTGGCAGCATACTATAATTTTAATTCTCCTTATTGATAAAAAGGTTTAATTTAACTCCTACTAAAATCTCAGCAAGTCTCTGGAAATACAGAAACTTTTTTTTTTTTTTTTATTAATTAAGTACTTACGCATTTACTGGGTGTACATGTGGAAGTCAGAGGACACCTTGCAGGAGTCAGTTCTCTCTATTATTTGGTCTCATGGAATGAACTTAGGTGTGGTAGCAAGTACCCTTACTTGCTGAGCCATGCTACCTCTCTAGATAATCTTACATAGAAATTTTACATGACGAGTTTACACAGTTACACAGCAAAGCACAGAATAAATAAAGGTTAAATAACTTTGAAAAAAAAAATAGAGTAGGAAGGGATCAGCTGGTTCAATTTTCAGACTTAAGACAGGGCTACAACAATTTAGACTATGTACTACTGACAGGACAGAACAGAGAACCCAGCCCATGGAGCCTCGAAAATAGGCCAACTGGGCTTTTTCAAAGGTGCAAAAGTAATCTGACAAGGCTAAGAGTATCTATGGATCAAGAGGATGCAAACAGGTTAAATAACCTTGACCTAATTTTTGTTATTTAAATTAGAACTAACCTAAAATGGATCATAAACTATAAAATGTTGGGGAAGGGAGGGTGGAAGAGGCTCTAGGTTGCCAGGTACTATAAACACAACCCATAAAATCCAAAGTGAGAAACTCATTTCTTTAAATTAAAAACTCTTACCACATTAAAGACAACATAGAAAGGATAAAAAGACAAAACTACAAGATGACAGAAAATATCTGCAAACCATCTATCTGATAAAAAGACGAGTATCTGGTCTGGCAATGGTTGTGCACAACTTTAATCCCAGCACTCAGCAGACAGAGGATTTCTGACTTCGACACCAGCCTGGTCTACAGAGTGCGTTTCAGGGCTGCACAGAGAAGCCCTGTTTCAAAAACAAAATAAAAAAAACAAGCAACAACAGAAACCCAGGACTAGCATCTGGAATCTGTCACAACCTCGAGATTAGTACAATGAAAGCAGAGCATGAGCAAAGGATGTACAAGAACTTGTACTGCGTGGAGCACAGAAGTGGTCCCAGAACAGCGCGGCCGGCCATCACAGGGGCACTGCTGCACAAGCAGAGGTAGATCCACAGAAAACAGTGACAACATAAATGCAGGATGCACAGGATGTACATCACTTATTTACTACCAGTGAGTAGCAAAAATGGACGACACAGCTACTTCAAAACAAAGTGGTAGTTTCTTAAACAAACAAACAAAGAAACAAACAAACATCATATAAACAATGCCATATACCCATGCTATAGAATAATAATCAGCAACCACCCCTGGGCCCAATCTAAAACAAAAATAAAAAAGGAACCAACTACGGTTGGAACAGACAACCACCTGGATAGATTTTAAGATTATGCTAAATGAAAAAACCAGTCAAAGGTTCATACTGCATAATTCCATTCTTTCTACATGTATACCTACATGCCAGAAGAGGGCATCAGATCCCAGCATAGATGGTCATGAGCCATCATGTGGTTGCTGGGATTCGAACTCAAAACTTCTGGAAGAACAGACAGTGTTCTTAACCGCTGAGCCATCTCTCCAGCCTTAACAGAGTGCCATGGTGCACTTTGTTTGTTTGTTTGTTTTGTTTTGTATTGTAGACCACAAAGATTCACCTGACTCTGCCTCCTCAGTGCTGGGGTTAGAGGCGTTCGCCACCATGCCTGGCTTATGCATAATTCCATTCTTAAAATGACAAAGTTATGAAAATGGAGAAAAGAGCAATAATGTGATGGAAGGGGAAAACAAATGGTTATGAGAGAGAGACAAGACCTTGACTCTGTCAGTGTCACCATCCTGAATACTAAATGATTTTACCTGATCTTACTCTGGGAACTTGGTACAGGGTACACAGACATCTGTACAACTATATCTTAAACTGCAGCTATCTACAGAAACATCTTCTTAGACTACAAGTGTAGTCAAGTTTGTATGCTTGGAATTTCTGTACTACAGGGTGATACAAAGTAAGTGCAGCAATGCAATCCAACTCCCCAAATGATGAAGTCCTCTCTCAGCATGAAGGAGCATGCAGTACCAGTGCAGCAAATCTGACTCACCGTTTGCTTCTGGAGACCATCTAACTTGTCCTCAGCACTGTCTTCTTTATCTATGTTGCCTCTAAATAAAAGGAATCATATACCACTTAGGAGTTATGTTACTACCAGGGTGCTTATAAGAAAGCCTTCCAAATCTAAAGGGAAGGTTAGTAGTTATCTCTCACAGGCACTCAAAATCTTAAGATTTTTTCTTTTCTTTTCAGAGAACCTTAGAGACCTAGAATGAGAGAAACTACCACCCAAGACTGCTATCATGTAGATGGGTAAAGACTTCTATTCAACTGAAATCTCACATGTATGAGGCTGCAGCCTTGTGATCTACTCAGGCACACTCTGAGGCTGACTGTTCAACAACACTATCATTGAAAAAGTCACTACAGCCCATCAAGAGCTGTCTGCACTTACAACTCCTGTCCAGGCCAACAACTGTGCACAGTGACTACTCCCACAAGGTCCTCTCCTGGAAGACAACTCTGTCTACTGCTGAGAAGGAAGGTGAATCATCCCCTTAGACATCACATTTGGACACGGTTAGCTGCTTCGCGTCTCCTGGGAGCTTAACTCCTGCTGATGCTTGCCTTATATGACTCTTCAATGCTTAAGCAGGAGAGAAGCATCAGCTGCTTTGCTCCTACCTTAGGTGCGTCACTGGAGTCACCACAAATATAAAAGCTTTGAGCTTCTTCACGGAGGCACCTGAACCAGGGAGTGTTTTTCCTGAATCAGTTAGCTTAACTAACACCAGGATGACCAGCCACACTAGGCCATTGTCAACATCTCCCAAAATATACTTTTATTTTGGAGCAGAGAACATCATGACAGCTAAAGTGTTCACCAGGGGTTATTGGTTATTGGTAATGTCATACTCTCACGGCTAGGTCTAACTACAGCTCTGGGCAAATAAGCACCTGTCCTTAGCAAAGGACAGATATGGCCAAAGCTGACAGTACACATCTAAGAGATAAATTCTAGTAAAAATTTTTACATCTTGGATATCTATAGGTTTTAGCTGTTACTTTAGTTTTCCTAAGAACTCACACATTTGGAGATTATGCCAACAATAAATAAAAGTCAGCCGAAAAGAATACTATATGTTTTTGAGTACTACCCTTACTATGCTGAACTGTTACAACCTTTAACAGCAGCTCTTGAGTCTGCCTTACTCCAGGGTTATGTGATTCTGGAGAAAAACCAGCAATCAGCTGAGGAACTTTATGATCAGGAAGGCTGTACTTGCTGGGCCTGTATAGTTTTTTGCCAGAGGGAAGAGATATAAAGAGAGCCCTCTGACCAGACTGAGATGACTGTGGTTAATAAGCTAGGCAGGATCATTAGCCTGGGCAGTCCATGAAGGACAGAAATTGAGATCTGGGCCAAAGAACAAGTCTAAGGCATAGTAGGATGAACCCAAAGAAGCAATGTGAAGGACATAGGCACAGTACAGGCTTAAGAGAGATGTCGGACATTGAGGGAAACTGGTGGGTTGAATGAGAAATATCCCCAGAGGCTCACATCTCTGGATACTTGGTCCCCAGTTTGGGAGCTTATGGAACCTTTAAGAGGCAGAGCCTTGCTTCCCCCCTCTATAATATAGACTCTCCTTTGGAATATTAAGACAAAATAAACTCTTTTTTTCTATAATGCTCTTGGTCATGGTATTTCATCACAGCCAATAGAAAAGTATGAACACATAAAGATACAGAGTCCTGGATGTATGTGAACTAGGATACAAGTTGGTGGCAAGACATGTGACATCAGAGTGGGCCTGTGTGGCTTCTCACCTTTCAGGAATGTCTGAGGTTCCATCTGTAACACCTTGCTCTGCAGAAAGGGACTTCTCATCAGGCATGCCGACTTTCTCCAGGAAGCAGAGCGCTGGGTCAGCCCGCATGGCATTGTACCTTTCATAACCTGAGCAGGCAATGACAAGTGTCAGAAGTCAGGTCAGAACCTACCAGATCTGCCCCTGGTCTGAGACATTCACATTGTCTCCCCTTATTCAGTAAAAACCAACACAAAACAAACGTAAAATAGTGCTTATTTAGGATTAATGTGATCCTGTGAGGTGTCCTAATAGGAAGATTCTGGAGCTACTAGAGACTTTGGAGCAGTTTCTCACCCAATTTGTGTAAACATCATGTTTGTAAACAGATGCAAGGGCCAGACAGTTCTTATTGGTTTGCTGCTCTGTACAGCAAAAGGAAGCATATGAGTTACTTTTACAACCTTTTCCTTCTATTCCACAACTCTGACACCCTGTTATATCCCAAATGAGTGTATTTTCATATAGTCCAACTCTATCTTGTGAGTTAGAAAAGGAAGCTGAACAAAATGATGGATATAAGTGCTGAACTGTGAACTGGACCATGGTTGACGGTTTGCTAGGTTACTAGACTTGGCCTGGTGTTATCAACCCAGTACCACAAAATCCCAATACACACTTGCCAGGGCTTCGGAATTGCTCCTCATCACGTTTAAAGTAAACAAAAGGAATATTCTGACCCAGAATAGGAATGTTAAAGACAATGAAACAATGAAAAATTGCTTCATGTGTTTGCATGTAGAAGCCAGAAGTTGGTGTTAATGTTGCTCTCCTTAATTTTTGTGACAGGGTCTCACTAAATCCAGAGCTCACTGACTGCCTAGGGTGGCTCACCAATGAGCTCAGGTCATCTCTCTGTACTTTCCTCAGTTCCTCGTGTCAAAGCTTCAGGTGCATGCCACCATGCCCAGCTTTTATGTGGGTGTTGGGGATACAAATTTAGGTCCTTGGGCTTGCATGTCAGGCACTTTCCAGATCAGCCACCTTCATAGCCCCCCAAAATTGTACTTTAAAGCAGGAGAATATCTGGTACTTTACTGAATTTAACAAAATCTTCCTTTGGTGTGGGGTAGGGTTGGGTGTGAGAAGGTGCCAGGTCTCCTGAAGGCAGTATAGAATATAATGTAATCTTGCAAGACAAGGCTTGTCCAAGTTAAAGACCAAATCTATTGTCATACCAACATTCCAGCCCTACTTTGCACTCCTGATGTCACAATCTACCACAATGGGCTGTACTCCCCAGAAAGTGTAACCCTTTGCCCAGGCTGCATGTGCCAGGGTATTCTACTGGGGCAACAGAAAAGGAATGACTGTGGCTGGACAAAGTGCCTGCTGTGAGAGCAGGAAGACATGAACTCAGATCTCTGACATCACACAACCCAACGAAGCATGGCTGTATGTTCCTATAATCTTAGTGCTGGGGTCGGGAGTCATCTAGGCTAGGTGTAAAATGATGAGCTCCTGCTCTAGTGACAGAAACTGTCTCAAGAGAATAGGTGTAGAGTGACAGAGAAAGTATCCAACATCTGCCTCTGGCTGTCACACGCACACAAGTGTGCATATCTGACAACGCATCCCAATGAACGAGATGGATGCAGTTCCACCTTAAGTACAAACGGCAATTGAGGAGGATGAAATGTCGAGCTCATTCTCTGTGATCACAGCTGCCCTTTGGAGCTTATTAGTAATACATTACAGAACTCTCATGAGTTACATATTCATCTGGTCAAGACTCCCAAATGGCAGCTGTACGATTTGGTTTTCAGAATTATCACAATCAGACAATGGGACTGTTGAGCATTTACAGGCGTACGTATAGCCTAGTCCACATTGCTTGGGGGTGGGGTGTGGGGGGTGTGGGTGGTATGGAGGGTGTGTGGAGGGGGATATCACTTGAAATGTAAACGAATAAAAATGATTAATAAAAAAAGAAAACAAGATTGGATCTACATCTTACATCACGTATTATGCTAAATTCTATATTTCTTACAAGATACACACATAAATAATTAATTCCTACAGATATTAAAAAAAGAATAAGCTTTCTGGGTAACTGATCTGCAAGGGTCAATTTCTTAAAACATACCGTGCTTGAACACACCAATGAGAAGGGACTTATCAGCTTCAGCATCCCACCAATCCACTGGGATCTCCACATAGTCAATGTCAGGCAGAAGCACATCCAGTTCTCTGTGAAAAGAAGAGTGTGGTCTCAAGTGTTCTTTCCATCCAGTCAGAACACAAAAGCTACTGAACCCTGGCATGAAACCGCATTCCCGGCTGAATGCTTAAGTAACAACCGAGACAATCCAGAAGGTTGCAGCTCAGTATCTCTTATTGCTCACAAAGCTGTTTAAACACAGGTACTTAATTCCTGGACTCCTCTTGAGACTCCAGGAGAATCTACCCTCAGGTGACTCTGTGTAAAGTAGTTTTGTGAATTAAAATAGTTTTAATATGTACAGCCAGAGCAAAAATCTTTGATATACTGGTCATGGAAGGGCAAATGTTTCCCCCAAATGACTGAAACATGAGTGAATTCTTAAAATAAAATTACCTAAATTATCTTGCCCCAGAGTTTACATTGGTGAAATCTCAGGTAAAAGAGGGGCTTTTAGAAACTAAGTGGTCCATTAGGTCAAAACTACTCATGCATAGCATTCTTCCTGGCTGGAAATGTGAACATGGTGCTCGGGGACGCATGCCACGATTGGCAGGCAGGCTTGTTACCACCACTGGGTTTCTGTCCATGTTCCGAGGAACACATGGATTCTCAGTTCACTGCCTTTCTTCATCTGAGTTTTCTCTAAAGGTTTTGGAGCTTGGATGGAAGAACATCTACCTGGATAGATGGTTTCTCTGTAGCATTTGACAACTGCCCATAGGATTCTTGTGACTGACATAAGCCTGACTGTTCCTTGTTAGGCCCAACTCCCTGTATGAAGTTAGTATTCCCTGACCCCAGCTTTTCAGAAACCTACTGATTTACTGCAGTGTCGTAGGAGAAATGATATTTTTAGGATGAATGCCATTTATACATTAAGCCTAAACAGGACCCGTGACTGACTGAGAAGAAAATAGAGATCTTTCTTCTCTATTTACTTGTTTACTATCTGGGTAGCTACCTTGGGCAGGGTGAAAACCTGAGTCTCTTGAAACAATAGGCTGGATCTGGCCAATCTATCAGCATGCAATTTACATAAATTATTTAACTCTGAGAACTATATGGTTAATATTTTACCTTGCAGGAGTTCCCTCAAATGCTTTATCAGCTGCTTCTCCCAATATTTCAGCTTTTAGGTAGTACAGCATCCGGACTCTCAAAAGCACCCTATGAAAGAAGAACACATTAATACAATACTCTGGAACCTAAGACTGAGAACACATCACCAAATTAAGATAGGGAAATTAATAAGCATAAGCAGAGGGAGGATGTCCTGACTCGTTCTTGGAAGTTGGGTTATAAAAAGCCTCTGGGTACAGAATGTATTGTAAGAGTGAAGACTGCTAAAGGACGCAGGGGGATGTGGAGAGAGCGCAGACATAGTTCACACCCAAGTCCTCTTTCTTTTTTCCAGACTTTGTATTGGAGTGTGAAAGGATATCATTGTGGGTATCTCTGAAACCTAGACTGTTTGAGCAGAGGTAACTTTGGGAAATAGGAGGGCCACTCACTTATTACAGTGCTGTTTGAGGTGCTTCTTGTATCCATCATCATGTAAGACCACCTCAGGATTACAGGTGGCCAGCCAGTCTGCATTCTTCAGTTCTGGGAGCAAGAGCTGGTTTTTTGTTTTTTTTCCTTTCCTCCCTCTGGGGACTGGGGCAGACAAGCCTGAAATGGAGAGATAGTGAGGCATATGGATGAGCCAAAAGGGCTTTAACATGGACATTAAATCTGGACTGGGTACAGAAACACCATGGTGGGCTCTGGTGAGCAGACTCTGACTCAAGTCCACAAAATCCAAGGTGGTCAAGAGGATTTAATGAATGCCCTGGGAGACTCAAAGGAGGAATCACCCAGGCAGTCCCTTTTGGGTCGTATGGTATAGTAGGAAGGAGACCTGAAGAAGCTTTGGCTAAGTACAGAGAAGAAAAGGCATAGCAGAAGTGACAAGAACAGAATAGTGAAATAAAAAAGGTGAGCCACAGAGCTCGAGGAGTGAGTCAGGGAGTCCTGATGGAATAAGGAAACAGTGTAAGAGCACATGTGGGAAATGGCAAGACAACACAGGCACCTAAGATCCAACAGAAGACCTCAGCAGAGCTTCTTCCCCTCTTACCTGAGTGGTTCTGGAGGGTCTGAATTTGTCCGTCTTTGGAAGGTGTGATTAGTTCCCAAATAAAACTCTTTATTTTTTCATCCCCTTTGTAATGCTTGATACAATACACCAGCAGGGCCCGGCAAATCATCTCCATATCCTTCTCATTCAGGGGCCACTTGAATCGCCCGTGAGTCAGGATGTCCTTCCACCGGCCCCAGCTGATAGTGAGAATACAGAAGGTGTTGGAGGAAGAGGCACTGACATATCCTCCGTACAGCAGGAATCAAAGAGACAAGATATTCCTCATCCTCTTACAGGTGTATCAGTTACCCCCAAAGCTTTGTCTTGAAAGGCCTAGAAGGACTTATGACTACACTGTCCCACTTGTCACTAAGGTGACATACACTGTTTCATATGGCTGCTAGACTGTTAAGTAATATTGGGAAAAGAGCATAAGCTTGGAATTGAGAAAGTGCAGCTGGAGTGACCACTGCATAACCATGCTTTAACTGTAGCATTTGTTGCTCTGATTCCTTATAATACATTTCTGGGTGGGAGAGAAATTCAGTACCAGGCAGCAAACTGGTATCAGAGATTGGCTGTGACATGTGTTTAAGCAGATCACAGTATGTTCCTACTACAGTATCTGGGTACAAAGCACAGCTTTCTTTTGCTCCAGCAGATGTCATTAGCTGGTATGCAGAGGGAGCTAGATGTTCATAGCACGAATCTTAAGGACTTAAAAAGACAGTGGGGATAACAGTACCCCCTTCCCACTGAGCAGAGCCAGTACCTACCCAAAGATGAGCAGGTTCTTCTCTACTCGGAAGCACTCAGCGCGGAGGTAGCGTCTGGCTTTGTCACTGAGGCGCCTGGACCTTGTGGGCCTTTCATCTGAGTCACTGTCTAACTCTGAGAACTCCATGAGCTCGTCCTCCTCAAACGAGTTGTAGTGTTTGGTCTGCTTCCTCACACGTGGCCGGTCAATCACTAAGCTTTCCTGTAAATGGAGAAGACTGTGGGGAGGAGGCCCTCTTGTCTTTATTCCCTACCATAGGGCAAGAGCAGCCTGCTACCATTCCTCAGGGCACATCTGAGAAAGAACCAGCCCATTTCAACCTCTGGCAGGGAAAGCTACGGATTCCGGGTCACCCTGCCTCATCCAACTGTTGAGATGGATCCAGTCAGAACTTCAGTCAAGCCCAGTACCCTTCCAAATATGCAGAGACTGGATAACAGATGCTAAAGCTAGCTTTCTTAAGTCTAACCAAATTTTCTAATTTTTTTACCCTTCCTCACCCCTTTAAAGAATTGTTTGTTGCCCCTATTCAGCAAGAAGAAGTTATGGAGAGTTGTCAGCCCAATTCCTTGGGTTGGGGTGTTTGGTAATGGTTATTTTACAAATTATAAGTAAGCTGTCATTTTAAGGGATAATTTGGGAATGGTCATAATTTTTAAACAGGGAGAAAGTAAGTAGAATGGATTGTGTAGCCATAATCTTAACTGGTAAAAATCTTTATTAATGGATGCAAAGTTGAAGTTATAATTCTTTATATTGGTACAGAATTTCTTATACTGATACAAAATTTGAGATTAAACTTGTTACTCTTAGATAGGCATTGTGTCTATGCAACTCATTTAAGAATACAAAGCTTAGACCCAGTCCTAATGACAGATATTAAAAACTGTTTTTAGATGATTAAGCAACAGAAGTTAAGGGCCAGATAGCAAACTCATGGCTATGTTAGATTCTGATTTAATTATATAAGCTGTTTTCAATATATTTCAATTAGATTTCAATTAGAAAGCTAAGAGTTGAGATTACCTTATGTATATAGATAGTCTTAAAAACATCAGAAATCTATAGAATGTGACATTTAATGTTGTTTCATCATTTGACAATGAGATATGTCTGCTTCTGACAGCACTCCCTTTTGGTTCAAAGAAGAAATGTAACATCGATGTAGTTGCTCCAGTTGTGGGAAGATAGTAACTGGGCAGAAATTATCTATTTCATCTACAGACTAAATACTTTCCAGGAAAAGGACACATTATGCGGAATAGTTGACCAATAGCTCTGCTAATACTGTCCTTCATAATCCTGCTTTGCAAAGGTCTGTCAGATGATCCTGGGCCAAAAGGCTGAAGACAGATGTTCCAACCTTATAAGAATTAGAGGGCTATCCAGGTAATCAGTTGCCTCTATAACTGTTTAAGTTTGAGAAGCTGTTTGTTGCTTCCTATTTATACCTTGGTAATGTTTTTAAGTTGTTCTTGGATTTCTGAAAGGGTTGAAGACTAGTTATAGTTTCATAAACAAACTCAAGTTGTTTAACATTGAGAGGTTATAGAGTAGAAGACATGGTTTTCAGATGGCATTACAGGCTAAAATCTAAACAATCCAGGGATAGAATCATAATTCTTTAAGTTAGAAAAGATGGCAGAATACTTTATCTAACTGATAACTATGATGGACTAGATGTCATTTGTATATCACACTTTGTAAATTTACATGATTGTTATCGTTTTGTTCAATTTATGTCTGGGAGAAGACTGGGAGGTTTTTTTTTTTTTTTTTTTTTTTTTTAATTTAAATTGGACAGAAAAGGTGAGGAGGTGAGGTGTAGGAGTGGTTTTGATGCTAAGGTCCTGTTCGCCAATTGGTTTTTGATCTGTCAGTAAAGAAGCCATGGGCTATTGCTGGGCAGAAGGAATAGGAGGGACTTCCAGGTCCCTACAGGCAAGTACACACACACACACACACACACAGAGAGTGATTTAGAGAGAGAGAGAGAGTGAGATAGAGAGAGAGAGAGAGAGAGAGAGAGAGTGTGAGTGAGAGAGAGAGAGAGAGAGAGAGAGAGAGAGAGAGAGAGAGATATCGCCATGCTTCTGAGGAAGAAAGGTGAACAACTATGTGAGATCTCAGACAGAGTGGCCACAGGTCGCTCCTACAGGTGGGTGTTGGGGATGTTGAGCTGGGGTTAAAGGTAACTGAATAACTAAAGTTGAGGACAGATTCAGGGTGCTGAGCTAAGAGAATTGGGGTGGGCATGCCAGTCACGGGAGTTTAATAATGCCCAGCAATTGAGCCATTAAGGCAAGATAAAACTGAACAAATGTGTGTGTCTATGTTTTGTATTTATGGATTCAAGGGAATCTGGGTGGGGGTTGGTAGCGCAGTCCATTCCCAGAGCATAGGTGGGGTAGAAAAAGCTACTTGCAACAGTACACCTGCTGTATCTATGACTACAGATAGGACAAGCAGAGGGAACTCTCAGGAACTTGCTCAAGCTGTTATTTCTTAGACCCCAGCGCTGTCACCACCATCTGTTGTTTCTGCCATCATTCTAGCAAGCAAAGCCCCCAAGTGCCCAAAGTGGCAGTCTTCTCTTTCCAGGAAAGACTGGAGTGGGGAGCCCAGCTGTTCTGGCCAGCATGTAGAGAACAGTCTGAGCTCTGGAGACAGGACAGGTAAGAGGATTCCATCTGCTTAGTAACTTTCTAAAGAAAATACACCCTACGACATCTATTATCTGCTTCCTTTAGATATGTCTACTAACCTTTTGCTAAAAGGCAAAATTCCTACCTCAGAAACCTTTTGTCAGTGGTTTCACTGGACATACCAATTGCTTCTTCTCTAGCCCCAGTATATTCTTCTCCTACTCTTTCTTTATACACTTCTTCCCAAGGCTAAATGAAACTCCAACAATTGCCACTTGTCAAAGCAGCCCAGGCAGTCAATTTCTAGTATCACTGTGCCTCAGTGACCCATTGTCCTACTGTGGAGTGCTCTGGTTGCTTTTTGCTGCCTATAGGACAGGAGATCTCTACCTACCCACCCACCCACCCACCCAACTGTCCTGCACACAGAGTGGCTCCTTAATGGAACTTCAAACAGGCAACTACAGAAGCCCAGAATCCTCTTAAGGAGGAGAATCAACATTTCTATTTGGAGAAAAGAAGCCAGGTTAAGGAACCAGCAATATTTAGGCTAACAATTATGTGGGTTTTGTGTACTGACTTAGCTACATTATAAGAAGAAACTGTCTTCCAGGTTTGTGGGTCACAGAGCTCAACCTACACTTGGGAAAACAGGAATGAAGACTTTGTATTCATCCTAAAGTGAGGCGATGGAGTCAGGGAGAGAGGAAGGAGAATTAACATTTCATAGGTATCTCATAGCGAGCCAGGCAGCGGTGCCAATCATATTCACGATGTGCTCATGACTCTGATGTTGGGGCACCAATATTGCCTTTCCCACTGGGTATGTTTCAATACTGCCTTTCCCACTTGTCTGGGTAAGCTTAAGGGGGTTGCATAAAGACTGTACCTTTTCATTATTTGCTTCAGTGTCTAATTCAGCTATTTTAGCCCATTTCTGCCAAAAATTAGGATCATCCAAGGAAATGTCTGTTCTGTTTCCTGAAGCCACAAAACTAGCCTGTGAAAGAGACAAAAGTTAGCAAGTTCAGTTTAACAGAATACAAGTATCAAACCTAATTTCAAATGCACTAGAAACACAAAGCCATCAATGTCAAAACTAAAAACCGTAACAGTACTTAAAAAAACCTTAAATCTGAAAACAGTTTATTTTTCTTCCTTTTAAAGACTGAGTAAGGAAATAAAAATCTCAATTTGCAGGCTCATTTCCTTGAAACTTAAAAACTTAAGTAAAAAGACACCCCTTTAGACAATAGCAATGTATTACCTGATGTCTAGTGTGGTTTAAAAATAGTATTTATTTGCTTTTTTTGGATACAAAGTATAACCAAGTACACTTAACCTGGCCTTAAATGTGCAATACTCTTTTTTATCAGCATATTGGGAGCTGGAATTAAACTTAGTATGTAGCCTAGGCTAGCCTAGAGTCTGTGATCCTTAGCCTCTCAAGTAGTGGGGATAAGAGTCATGCACTGTGATGTTTGACCAAAATGGCGTATAAAAGGTTATCTTCTCTCTCCTCCTCTCTCATTAAGACAGGGTCCCATGTACCTCAGGCTGGCATTGGCTCATCATAGAACTAAAAATGATGACTTGGAACTTCTTATCCTCCTGCTTCCATCTCCTCCACCTCTGGCGTTGGATTAGAGACATACTCGCACTTGGGAGGCAGAGGCAGGCGGATTTCTGAGTTCGAGGCCAGCCTGGTCTACAGAGTGAGTTCCAGGACAGCCAGGGCTACACAGAGAAACCCTGTCTCGAAAAACCAAAAACCAAAACCAAAACCCAAACCCAAACCAAACCAAACCAAACCAAACCAACCAACCAACCAAACAAACAAAAAAAAAACCAAACATAAAACCGACATACTCAACTCAGTTTTATGTGGGGCCAGAAACTGACTGCAGGGCTTAGTGCATGCCAGGCAGATACTCTACCAACTGAACTAAATTTCCAGCTACCAGGTCCTAAAGGGTTTAATTTAGAAGATTTTTTTTTTTAAACTTTCAGTTTCATAGTAAGTATTTGCTTTAAAAATGGCACTGGGGCGGAGGGAAGGCCTAGTAGTATACAACTTTAATCCCAGTACCTGGGAGGCAGAGAGGCAGGTAAATCTCTGTGGGTTCTAAACCAGTAAGAGCTACACAAAAAGACTGTATCTGGAAAAAAAAAAATTCCCAAACCCCAAACCAACAAAAACAGCAACAAAAAACCCAAAGGAGGCGCTGGGCTGGGGAGAGACCCAGCAGGTAAAGTGGGTGCTCTGCAAGGGTGGAGACTGGAGTCTGCACCTGCATGATCAGGTTTGGCAGAGTGGCAGCCATCTGGATAGATTATCAACCACTTAGGAGGCAGACACAGGGCAGGATAGTGGGATTAATTATCTCGAATCACTGAGTTCCAAGTTTAGGGAGATCCTACCTCAATATAAACAGAGTGGAGACTAATCAAAGTAGAGATCTAATGTCATGCATATTTTGAACATGCACGCATATCACACACATTAAAAAAGTGGTACTGGGTTGGTATGAGGTGTTGAATAAGATGCTGTTTATCTATATTTCCTCTACCATGTACAAAATGCTCTCCTGAGCAAATCTTGACATGAGATAGAAGACTGATCATAACAGGTCTCAAAAGCTCCCACGGGAATTTAGCAGAGGCAGCAGCCAGGGCAGCTCTAAATCTGAAGAGGTCTAAACCCAGTGACCTGAACAACAGAGGAGGGCAATCCTCAGCCAAGTGGCTGGGAATCTTCTGAGAAACCCATTCCTGTGAAATGAAAATACCTGATTGAATTTGAGGAATGGAATGTGCAGTCAAGGTTCACTCTGACAGTGTTAAAAGAAAACTTTATGCAGAACACTGAGCAGATCTTGGGTGGAAGCTCTGCCCCCAACCTCCAAGAACCCAGAGGAAGTGGGGATCCCAGGCGCTCTAACTCAGGCAGTATCTTAGAATTCACAGCCTTGGTGTATCTACTCATCAAGCATACTGAGCAGACCTGCCCAAACCTCTGATGTCCTGGAATTCCATCTGGATTCAGTGAAGACACAGTGTCAGAGGCTTATCAACTTACTCTTCCCCCCACCCCTCTTCTAAAATCTCAACGCCCTTAATCAGCTTGAAGAAGTTAAAGAAGAGTCAGCGCCCCTATTCCCTGAGCTTGGGGACTAATGTGGTTAATAATGGTCTGTCTTTCTAGGGAAAAGTAGTGGTTTTGTTGGAACAGGGGGGATTAGCTAGGACTTATTGCATAGCCATAACCTATTGGTAGAAATCTGTGTAATTATTATCAAGAAGAAGTTATAATTTCTTAAATGGTACAAAATTTACTTTGATTTCAAATTTAAGGTTTTCAGTGGTACGAGCCTCTTATTAATATAAAAATGAGATGAATATTGATACTCTCATGGGCATTGTGCCTGTATAACACATTTAGGAATACAAGGCCTAGACCCAGCCCCTTTTTAACTTTTTTAACTGATTTGGGATGGTTAACCTATGAGTTAAGGGACTATAGCAAATTCATGGTTTTGAGTTTATTGTTAGGGTGTTTTCCATATTTTATTTAGAAATAGCTGAGAGGAGTGAACAGACAACAGTCCAGGTTACCTTACATGGATAGTTGGTTTTCAAAACATCAGAAGTCCATAGAACTGACGCTACAAATATTTGTATATTAATGTTCATTTTGATTAGAGACCTGTCTGCTCCTGACAGCTTCCTGTCGTGGATTCTAAGAAGAAATTGAGCATCCTTGGAGTTACTCTAGTTGTGTGGTGACAGCCACTAGACAAGAATTGCCTCTCTCCATCTACAGACAAATTACTGTCCAGAAAAGGACACACATGCAGAATAGTCGACTGATTATATCTGCCTAGACAGAGTAATAAGCCCTTAATAATCCTGCATCACTAAGGTCTGTCAGATGATTCTGGGCCAGAAGGCTGAAGATTTGATGCTTCAACGTTCGGTAGTATAGGGGCTTTTCAGGTGTTCAGCGGTCTCTATAAATTGGCTAAGTTTTAGAAGTTATGTTTAGTGCTTCCCATTACTTCAGTTAACTCAGTCATTCTGGATTTCTGATGGGGTTGAAGACCTATAGTCTCATAGCCAATCCTGGCTATTTACTTTGAGAGAAAAGATCTGAGCAGATGGTTTTCAGCTGACATTCATTCTAAAGCCAAAAAAGCCAGGATCAAAAGTAAGTGTTAGAAGAGATGACAGAGGTTCTGGTTAGTCAACAAAATGATGGACTGGGTATTAGGACTATCTTGTACCTCACTGGTACAATTAGGAATAAGTATGCTCTAATTGTATTTTGAGAGAAAAGTTTTACTTTAACAGGAAGAGTGATATGTAGGAGGAGCTAAGTGGGAAGGAGTACTGAGAGGAAGAGATGGAACAAGGAGAGAAGATGAAGAAGAGGAGAAGCTAGGTGATGAGAGAGAGAAAGAGAGAGGGTGCATGGAGGCAGATGTTCACAGGTCTCCACCAGCCAAAGATAGTTTTTATATCTAGGTTGGGTATTGGGTTAGGCTTCTGATTGAGCATTACCAAACTTATAAATCCTTTGATTAACATTTTTAAAAAAATCGTATAAAAGCAAAAAGGAAAGGGGGGGGGCATGGGACGGGGTGTTCTAGGGAGGGGAAATGTGGAAAGGAGATGGCATCTTAAATGTAAATAAAATATAAAATAAAATTAAAAAAAAAAAAAAAAGAAAACTTTACAAAAGCATGAAGATGTCCATTCAAGGGCTCTAGAGCAGTTCTTGTAAAGAGTAGATAGAAAAAAGTACAGACTACTGGCTACCTGCATGTGGCCACTAGCTTCTCTTTATTACAGTCTGTGTCTCTAAGTGTCGACATCACCAAGAGATTGTACTTGGAGGAACAGAAGCTGCATTAATGAGCTACAAGAGGAAACAGTGCTCCCTTCCCAAATGACCACAGGGAGTGGGATGGCGGGGGGAGGGGGGGGAAATCACCTACCTTAGCAAAAGTGGACCCCTTCCCTTCTGACTGGATGGTGATGGTGTGGGTTCTTCTCTGCAGAATCTGGTCTATATCTTCTTCACAGAACTTGGAGCCTTCGTCTTCCTCGTCCATTAAAGCTCCATAAGCACCTTTCCGGAGCAAATCCTCCACTTCCATTTTTGAGAGCTGCTGTACCTGAGTAGGTCACCAAAGTGGAAAATGCACAGGGAAAAAACAGCCTCAAATGTGGTCCTTGTGATTCAGGATATAGCTGCTCTACTAATTGCACACACCAGAAAGACAAGCCAGATGAAGGTGCCCTGGCTACTTTGCAGGGCAGCCAGGCAGACAATTTTCAATAAGGAGCCCTGAAACAAAGCCTAATACATGAGCCAAAGGCCTAACATTCTTCAGGACACTGGTTATCATCAAATGTCATAAGCTATTAAAACTATGCACCATTGGATAAAATATACTTGACATCTTATTTTAATATTTTAGTTTGAGTTTATATCTTTAAAGCTTCCAGATGTACCACACGAGCTGAGAAAAAATGATTTATTCATTATTAAATAAGTATATTTATATTGGAAATGATGTCACCCCTTAACTAAAAAAAGGAGCCTATGCCAAGTGTGATCTTTCAACCACTTGTTGAAAACAGGAAATAGAGTTCAAAACATCCTTTTCTGGTTCTAATTAACAATCTGGTTCTCTTTATTTCAATCACAAGAGGAAATTCCCTAGCTCCCAGGATGGGCAATTTGGAGTATGACGGTTAGCAACACACGCATACTTAAGGGTATAGAACATCTGCATTAAGGTTTGAGCTCTATTTCTGGTGCTCTAAGCCCAATGATGAAGGACTTCAATGTGCTGTTCTGTACTTGACAACAATTTAAGAATTTTAGCAGTAATTCTTAACCCTCTCCAATCCAGAACAAAAATATATGTTGTCATTGTTTTGAGACTGTGTCTTAATGTACCCAGGTGAGCCCTGAAAATTCACTGTGTAGCAGAGGCTTGCCTTGATCTCCTGAGGCTGCCTCCACTTCCCATGTGCTGGGATTCTACGCATGTGTTACTATGCCCAGCCTGACAAAGAGGTTAACTGTCATACTTCAAGCTATTATTTGTTTATTTATTATTCACTGATCATCACACAGTCAACATCTTTGAAACATTGTACACTGTTAGGGTCACAGGACACAGACAACACTGACTCCATCACATCATCAAGAAGGTCAGAGTTAAGCTGGAGAGATGGCTCTGTGGTTAAGAGCACTTGCTGCTCTTACAAAGGCATGGCTCCCAGCACCCACAAGACAGCTAACAACTATCTGTAACTCCAATTCCAGGGGATGGGATACCCTTTCCTAGAATCTGAAGCCACCAAGGCACACACATAGTACACATGCATACATACAGGCAAGCACTCATACACATAAAATAAAAACAAGTAAAGCTTAATAAGAAAAAAGCAACTCAAAGTCTGGTGTGTTGAGATGAGGTAAGGTAACAAATCCATTATAAAAATGTTAGGCCTTTGACATTTGCATGCGCGCGCGCGCGCGCGCACACACACACACACACACACACACACACACACACACACAATGTTAAACCTACCAGTTCTGATGGCTGTGGCTAAACTTTTAGTGCATATTGAACAGCCCCAGCACACCCATCTCCCAGACTGTCTTTATCTATTTAGAAAATGCAGGGACTGCTTCCAGATAATATTCTGTATGGGGAATTACATGCAGATTACTAACTATGCTATGGATGACTGAGTCAAAGGTGAAAGGGAACCCAGAAATAGCTTTCAGAAGGAAAACTCTGACAAGTGGTCCTTCTTGGTTTAGTTTTGAGACAGTCTCACTATCTATCCCAAATTGGTCTGACTCAGAGGACCATCTGCCTGGTGCTGGGGTCAAAGGTACATGCTTCTCAGTGTCCAGGCAAGTACAATGTACTCACTCCATTGGTGCTGCCCTTTCTGTTGATGTCCTGAAGAATAGCCTTGTCCAGGCCCAGCTTCAGACTGGCCTTGTCAAACATTTCCCGCTCGTAGGAGTTTCGAGTGATGAGGCGATATACCTTCACAGCTTTGCTCTGGCCTATACGATGACACCGGGCCTGAGCCTGGGAAGAAGGGCCACACACCTTTTGTTACCATTTAAATACACTCACATTTCACATAGATACAATGACAGAAGCCCCTGTGGGGATGAGTGGTCAACTTTCACAGCTGGTGTTTTGTCATGTTGGGAGTTACTCCTTTCTTTACCAACAGGTTCACAGACTACTGGGTGGAGAGGCAAAGCAATGGGAAGGACAGGGCCGTCCTCTCCTCCTGGCTCATGGTTTTTGTGCAGGCATCTTGGGTGGTGAGGCTCACCTCACGATGCTGTTCTACCTCTGTGAATGCCTCAGAGGCAGGCACACAGCTTCTCTTCTATTTTTAAATTTCAAACACTAACAAAACCAGAGAAAAGCATAGTGACCCTTGTGGACATTCTTGCTCCCTTCCTACCACACTCCATAATGGTGATGCAGCAAATCCTAAGCAGAATGCTTCTAATTCTTATGTATTTTAATATGAACTTCTAAAAGTAAAACATACCACACCACCACTCCTGTACTTAAAATCAATTCTGTTCTTTTCCGCCTGCAGCACTGGAGATTGAACAAGGTCTTACACATTCAAGGCAAGTGTTCTGCCTCTAAGCTATGTGCCTCCACAAACAAAATAACTTTCACTATCAACCAGCCTTCCAACCTTCCCTCTCAGCTGTTAATGCAATGTGCTGCTCCTCTGTTTTCCCACCTTGCTTACTGTATTTGTGCTATGTCCCTGAGTGGGTATTTTTGCCCCTTTTATTTCCTCTAATCTGGAGTTATAGCTTGCAACGTTATTAGATTAAGGTCTGATTTTTAGACAGGTATATCACAGATGGGCTTTCAAATTCCATCAACAAGCACATTTGTCTGCTTGTCTGTTATGAAATAGAAGACCACATGTATACTGTTTATTATGGGTTATGGTTATCTTTATTAGTATTTTGATTACCCTAATATATCATTATTAAGGTATATTATTAAAGAAATTATTAAAGAAAAGTTAAACATTTAATTCCTAATAAAAACCTAATAAGGTTTTTAGTATTAGTTCTTTAAGGAATAGAATGAAGCCATATAATACAGTTGTTATGTTTTATTGTACTTAGTTGTTATTGCTGTTCAAATACGGCCTATGGGAGAGTCCTCAGATTGATCCCTGAGCTCTTTCAACATGGTCCAGAAAACTATGGAGAGAGACTCTACAGAATGACTCTGTGTGACTCAGTATGATTCAATGGTTAGGGGTGCATGTGTGTACACATATGTCAAAAAAACCACAAACAGCTGTGTGTTTGTGCCTATATATTGTATCAAAGATCAATAGTCTTCAATAGTTACCTTGTTTATAACATATTTCATGTTTTTTTTTTTTTTTTTGCATGTCCTGTATAAAGCTAGATTCACTTATTTAAAAAGGAATCTTGTTTGTTTTTTTTTTTTTTCAACAAGAAATGCCCACCCTCTGGAAAGCAGGCAGAACAGTGTCCCTGACACTGATCATGAGGACTGGCCATGCCATCTATGTGAAGCTTGCAGGTCCCTTTGCAGACTTGAGTGCTTTCTTGCTCTGACTGAAGTGAATGTGAACAGTGAGACTGTGTCCTGGCTCTCAGGTGAGTGAAGACAGTGGCAGAAGAAAACAACACCCCCAGATCCCTGCTTCTGTCTCATGGTCTTATGGCAATTCCAGCATCCAGAATAGAATAACAAGCTGGGCAGTGGTGGTGCACGCCTTTAATCCCAGCACTTGGGAGGCAGAGGCAGGTTGATTTCTTAGTTCGAGGCCAGCCTGGTCTACAAAGTGAGTTCCAGGACAGCCAGGGATACACAGAGAAACCTTGTCTCGAAAAACCAAAAAAGAATAGAATAACCAAGCAGTAAAACCATGGCTTAAATGCCAGGCTGTTTAAAGGAAGCTACCATTCCACTGAACATGAGTCTGAATGACTGGGGTTGGGGAGGTGAATCTAAGTAGGAAGTCTTAAGTCTGCCTATCAGGTAATCATCCTGGTTAGAATCATATTGTTCTCCTATATCTCTATGGCTGAAAATGACACCAGAATCCATTCTCAGTGCTCAAATGGCATGAAAACAGAAGCCTACGAAGCAGAGACCAATTTCATGTAATAGCTTATCTTGGTTGTCAACCTGATTACATCTAGAATCACCTAAATAATACTAGGCATGCTTACAAGATAGTTTTGTTTTCTCTTTTAAAGATTTTATTTATTTTATATATATGATGAGTATGCTGTAGCTGTCTTCAGACACACCAGAAGAGGGCATCAGATCCCATTATACAGATGGCTGTGAACCACCATGTGGCTGCTGGGAATTGAACTCAGGACCTCTGGAAGAGCAGTCAGTGCTCTTAACCACTGAGCCATCTCTCTAGCCCTGCAAGATGTTTTCTTAAGAGGATCATTTGAGGTAGAAGACCCACCCTAAATCTGGGCTACACCTTCAGGAGGCAGCCCACATAAAAGGACATGGGAGAAAAGAGCTTTCGCTCACTCCCGCTGGCAAGTTCATTTCCCCTGTAACCATGCCAGTATCAAATTCAACTTCTGAAAACCAGTAGCTGTTCAGAAACCCTTCTCGACTTTAGGGCTCAGTAGGATGGCACTCAACTACCAGATCTCAGTCTTTATGCTGTCACCATTTTTTAACAAGACTCCTTTAGAGAAACCTGACTAATATGTATGGCTGTCTGTCAATGACATCTCACAAAAATAATGCTATAGCAATCCACAGAAAGCACTAACTACTGAAAACAATATAAGCTTTTTGTTTTGTTTTTGGTTTTTCCAGACAGAATTTCTCTATTTAACAAAGCCCTGGCTGACCTAGAACTCACAGAGATCCACCTATCTTTGTCTCCTGAGTGCTGGGATCAAAGGCATGTGCCACCATGCCCAGCAAGTACTTTTTAATGAGCTTTTTTTTTTTTTTTAACATCGGTGTTTGACTGTGTGTGTGTGTGTGTGTGTGTGTGTGTATGCGTATTCGTGTGTGCACAAAAGCAAATGCATATGGAGGACAAAGTGTCTCATTTTACTGTAGTTCTTGATGCATGTTCTCCATGAACACAAAATGGCCAATCTGGCTAGACTGGCTGGCTGGCCGGCCATCAAGCTGCAGGAATCCTCCTGCAGGTACTGATATTATGTAGGCATAGCTTTGAAAGATCTGAATGCATCTGTTTGTATTTACATGTTTTTCTAGACCTATAAGATAAATAAATAATATATATGCATATATGTATATGTGTATATATATGTGTGTGTGTGTATTTTTTCTCTAATTGTATACTCGAGCTATTTACATTTTGAAAGCCTAGAAGTGTGGGGAGCCAACAGAAGGCGGCTATCATCCTTGCAGCCATCTTGAGCCATATACCCTGACATGAGACTTGTTTACAATAGCCTACAACAGCTGAGCATATTCTGATAACATCTTGTTTTAGATACCCAGGATTTTCCCTTGGGTGTGTGAGACTTAAAGGTGAGATTTAGAGATAAGACATAAGGGCATGACTTAAAGGCGTGGCTTAGAAGTGAGACATATAAAAGGCGAGAGGCAGACAGAAGAAATGAGTAGGTACTTGAGACTCGAGACAGGCAACTAGGATCAGACACTTGTACTTGGAAGAGTACTTGAGACTCGAGACTTGGAACTTGGAGGCACTAGGAACTAGGAACTTGAGACTTGAGACAGAGAATATAGAATAGGAACTTGAGACTTGGGACTCGAACTAGGAACAAGAGACTTGGAGAGAAGAAGAGAGACTGAAGAATAAACAGGATTGAATCACACTCTGTCTGGTCTCCATTCTTCGAGTCTGTCCTCACTCTCTCTCTTGCTGAACCCCAACCCGTGGACCGGAGCAGCTTGGGGCAGTGCAGGCTCTAACAACTTAGCCCCCAAGGCTTTTGGCAGTGCGGGTTCCAACATTGACAGAGTGGTCCCCGACATTTTTGGCGCCCAAAGTGGGGCAGAGTGGTTTTCAACATTTTGGTACCTAACGTAGGGCAGCTTGGGCCGCGACATAGAAGCAGTGCCATCCTGGTAGCAGTCAACATACCTACCAATTCTTAGATCTTGGCTTTCAAATACAATTCCACACAGACAAAGCATATTAGAGAAGTGGCTAATATGTAGAGCTAAAGTTCTCATTCCCTCCCTCCTTCCCTCCCTCCCTCCCTCCTTCCCTCCCTCCCTCCCTCCCTCGCTCTCTCCCTTCCTCCCTCCTTCCCCCGACTCTTAATCGGGCACAGCCACACAGGGCTGTAATTCTAGCTACTGTAAGTTCAAGGCCAACCTAGGCAACTTAGTAAGATCCTGACTCAAAATAAGAATTGAAAAGGGCTGGTAATGTAGTCATCAGTGAAATACATGCTTAGTATGCAAGAATAATATCATCTCATATCACACACACACACACACACACACACACGCACGCACGCACGCACGCACGCACGCACACAGAGCAATTGTAACATCATCTTAACATCAAAACAAAAACACTAACAAATTACAATCCACTGACCTCAAGAGCCATGAGTGTATACTGACATAAATCAGAGAAAAAGGAAAAACCTCTGGAGTAGTATGTCAACTAACAAACATGTGTCAAGCCACGCTGTCAGAATAATAGCACTTTGTAATCATCAAGTGACATCTGGTTCAAGTAAAGATAACTAAAAGAAACTAAAATCACAAATGAAACTTTGGCAAGAAACAAGCACAGTCTCAGTGTATTTCTCTAAAACTACTTAAAATTTCAAAGGAGTAGGGAAACAACATGATCAAAGTGCACCTGATCAGACAAATGAAGACCATGTTTCTGTGATTCTGATATCTGAGAAGGATATATCAGTTCAGTACAGACCAAATCTGAACTCACTCCTGAGCAAGCAGACAGTCTGCATTATAAGCAGCCTACAGGTCAATCAGCTACCACTCAGCAAAAACTTCAAAGAAAAAGAAAAGCTAAGGAGATGACCCAGATTAAAAGAGGCTAAAGAACAAATGTAATGTTGATCCTGGATTTGATCTTGAGAGCTACAAATGAGCAGGAAAGAAAAGAAATGATATTATTTCAGTAAGGACTAGAGGATGTTGCAGGGAAATAATAAAAAAGAAATTTGCCAAGTTCCCAAGCTTGAGCCTGCTACTCTCTGCCCTGGCAGGCTGGCCGGCCATGCACTGGCTGCAATGGCCGGCTTGTTCTTATCTCAGCTTGTTCTTATCTTATGGAGACTCTGACTCAGAGCTCCAAAATCTCTCCTCTGCCTGTCACCTCTGTTGCTCCCATGCAATGACCACCCACCTTTCAGCTAGACATCACAATATCCAATAACCGGGCAAAAATCAAAATTCTTGATGTTTATAATTAACCAATCAGATTTATATATATCAACAAATCTCAATTTACAAGATGCCCACACAATAATTTCAGGGCCAACTGATAAAGATACAAGCTGTCCAATTAGATAGACAAGTTATGCCAATTATTCTATCCCTACAAGATATTCTGTGGCTATTTAAGACCACGAGGAATCAGGTCTTCTTCCTATCTGTCCTCCATCTTGACTCTTATCCCCCACCCCAATCTTCTGAGATGCTCTCTCTCTCTCTCCAACTCTTAGCTCCACCTCCCTTTTCCCTGCTGTACTAATATTTTAATGTAATTGTACAGGGAAAATCCTGCCACAAGAGGATTAATGAATAATGCTCTTAGGAAAATTTCTTGATTCTAAGAACTACACTATGGTTATACAAGAGTAGGACTTTGTACACACGGAATAGAGAAGAGACCCAAGTGTTTAGAAAGTAAAGGGTCTCCTGCCCCAACAGGTGTGGCTGCTGTGTTACACGTGTGTCAGTGGTGTCAGAGATGAGAGAGGCCATGTCTATACTCAGTGTTCTGACTTTTAAACATCTGAATAATTAGTAGCCTAACATTCCCTGAAAAATGTGAGCCTGAGAAGTCTGGTGCTAGGCAGGCCTAGACCAGCTCCCAGGATAGGGAGTAAGCTGGAGACTAGAAGAACCCTGCCTGGGATCTCCCTTTCCCACTCCCCGCTGGAGTGAATTTAGACAGGGACTCTTCCAAGGGACCACCACTCAGGTGGGCCAGGCAAGGAATGAGCCTGAGAAGACCACCAGACATTTGTCATGAGGCTCAGACAAGGAGCTAGCCTGAGACTGAGATGATTACCAGTTTAGCACTGCATAAGTCCTGGGGGTCAGACCAGACCCAAGATAACCCCTCCCTAGCACCATAATGCAGGATTGGGACATAGCATTCCTGAGACCACTCCACATGAGATTCTGGGTACCACTAAGAGGAGCAAGTAAGTGGTGGAGAGATGGGAGAGAAAGAGAAACAGGATGTGGACACAATGAAAAGAGGCAGAACCGGAGATTGGAGGGTAGTGAGAACAGCCAGATGTGAGTAGTTAGTGATGCCATGTAGGACCATAGTAGGGTCCTGGCCTGTGCTGCCACAGGGATGGAGGAGCACATCTGGGCTGGTGGCTCTGCAGTAGCATGGTCTGTTACCACCAAAGGCCAGGCAGATGTCCCTGGTCTGGGCTGCCACCAGGGATCAAGTGGATGTCTGAGGGCTATACAAAACTGGCCCCACCTCTAACCTGGGCATCATGGGAGAGCTGGCCCTGGGGGAATGAATGCAGGAGAGCTGACCCTGCCCCTAGCCAGCTACAGTACTTGGGCCCTGCCCATTTTGGGAGTTGTGGGTAAAAAACAGCTTGGAGGATACAGAGCATGGTGGCTGGCTTAGGTGAAGGAGAGACAACCTTTCTCCCCACTCCCCACCTGTGGCAAGCAGGAGAATTGGCCCTGCCTCTCACCAGCTGCAGCTCTCTGGAACAGGCCCTGCACCTCACCTGGGCAGCACAGTAGAGCTGACCCTGGTAGTGGGGGTACAAGTGAGCCTGCTTGAGGGTGCGAGAGTGGGGGAGCTGGTCCTACCACTTGTCTACCATAAGATGACATGAGCAAGGGAGACATGCCATTCCCTTTTCCTAAGGGCTCTTGCCACCTATGGCAAGCAGGAAAGCTGGCTCTAAGGTCATCAAAGTGGGAGACCCTCACTGGCTGCAGCAGCACTTGGGAAAGCAGGCCCTGCAACTCACCTGGGCAGCAGGGCAGAGGTGGCCCGTTTGAGGGGGCTGCTGGTGAGCCAGTCCCGAGAGCAGGAGAGCTGGCAGGATGATCAGCTCAGATTCCTCTAGGGCCTAGATCTCAGGCTTTGAGTAGGCCTATCCCAACATCTACGCCATCACTCAACTGCTGGAGTGCATGAAGAGGCTGGTTCTACAGATCCAGAGCTACTGGATCTCCACAACACAGGACAACAACAGAATATCTGAGAGGAATCCCAGTGAAGCTTCTGTACTGACAGACTAGCAGAAGCCAGAGGCCTTGTACCTGACCAACAAGTTATTGCAATGGACATTTGCAGGTAAAGAAGTGTGGATAAAAGGGTGTACTATGGGATACACTTGATACTCTATAGCTTCCACAATAAGATTTTTTTTTTCTTGTTGGAGCTGAAGTTATAATGGTGGAGGACAGAGATGAGGGGATGGGAGATGAGTGGGATTGGGATGCATGATGTGAAATTTACAAAGAACCAATACAAAGTTAAAAGAAAAGGTAAAAGCTTCTATGGCTCCTAATTTATTCTCAATTTAAATGTATGTCTATGTACATTCTCAGAGAAAAGGATTGAAAAGATGGGGCAAATTTGATAAAGTAAGCAGAAAAAATACAAACCTAGTTGGTGAAATCCAGATAAAAATCTATCAGAATTGAAAAATAAAACTGTATCTATATCAAACAAAAATGCATAAATGATTTATATTTATAATTTGCTTGTTGGGGGCTATGCTGTCTCCCTAATACACAGAGAGACCCAATTGTTCATTTTGTTTTTGAATTTCAGGAATTGACTTTCTGGTTGAGTATGGCACCACACACTTATAAGCCCAACTCTTGGGATGCAGAAATGGGCATTATGAGTTCAAAACCAATCTTTGCTCCACAGGGAATTTGAAGCCAGTCTGGGGTATATGAGACTTTGTAACAAAAAAACCCAACCAAACAACCTGGCATGGAAGAAAAGAACTAAACTAAGAATCTTTGGAAAAGAATGTTTTTGTTTATATACTGTAATATTATAGATAAAATAACCTACTATAGATTAGCGATCTGGTTTAGTAAGTTTATTTTTACAAAATGGTAGTCAATAATCTTGACACTATTTGATTTTATGCTAGATGTGATTGAATAAATATGCTGCTGAGATATGACCTATCTGTGTCTGCCAGAGAACAAAGATAAGACTATGGTAATACTGACTGAGGGCAAGTCTGTTGGTGGATGTTAACAGCAATGTGGAAAGTGCGAGAAACAGTATTTGTAAGATCCCAAAATATCTACTCATAAGATACCTAACTAATTTTAAACAGTAAAAACTATTTTAAAATTGAAAGGCATGGGAGACAGAACTTAACCAAGTCAAAATCTCATCACAATTAACTGGACAGTGGCATCCTGTGCTCCAACAGCAAGCACTGAGCAGGACACTAGGCTTTCTATGACAGTGGCATCCTGTGCTCCAACAGCAAGCACTGAGCAGGACACTAGGCTTTCTATGACAGTGGCATCCTGTGCTCCAACAGCAAGCACTGAGCAGGACACTAGGCTTTCTATGACAGTGGCATCCTGTGCTCCAACAGCAAGCACTGAGCAGGACACCAGGCTTTCTATAATATCTTTGCCTGCAATGTGTAACTTTACGTCTAAGAAAAAAAAATCAATCGGATGCTCCAATATCTTGTAGTATAGGGGCTGTCCAGGTGTTCAGTGGTCTCTATAAATTGGCTAAGTTTTAGAAACTATGCTTTGTGCTTCCCATAATTTCAGTTAAGTCAGTCATTCTGGATTTCTGACGGGGTTGAAGACTTATAGTCTCATAGGCAAGCCCGGCTATTTACTCTGAGAGAAAAGATTTGAGAGGATGGTTTTCAGCTGACATTCATTCTAAAGCCAAGAAAAAAAGGCAGGTTCGGGGAACTAAGTCTTTTAGTTAGAAGGGATGACAGAGGTTCTGTTCAGTCAACAAAATGAGGGACTGGGTATTAGGTCTATCTTGTACCTTACAATTGGTATAGTTATGCTCTAACTGTATTTTAAGAGAAAAGTTTTATCTTAACAGGAAGGGTGATATGTAGGAGGAGCTAAGGTGGGAGGAGTAAGGAGAGGAAGAGGAGGAGTAAGGAGAGGAGGAGAAAGAGATGAGGAGCTAGGTGATGGGGGGCGGGACATGGAGGCAGATGTTCATGTGTCTCTGCCTGTCAAAGATAGTTGATGTATTTAGGTTGGGTACTGGGTTACACTTCTGATTGTATGGGCATCTTGTT
Source organism: Arvicanthis niloticus (assembly GCF_011762505.2). Classification (NCBI taxonomy): domain Eukaryota; kingdom Metazoa; phylum Chordata; class Mammalia; order Rodentia; family Muridae; genus Arvicanthis; species Arvicanthis niloticus. The sequence continues at coordinate 130,272,304 of NC_047659.1, forward strand.
ATTGAGCATTACCAAACTTATAAAGCCTTTGATTAACATCAAAAAAATTGCATAAAAACAAAAAGGAGAAGGGGGGATGGGATAGGGGTTTTCTAGGGAGGGGAAATGGGGAAAGGGGATGGCATCTGAAATATAAATAAAATATCCAATAAAAAATTTTAAAAAATTAGTAAATACAAACCAATAAATCAAGGGACAATCTAAAAAGCTTGTCAGTACCTTTTAAAGTGTCATGGTCATTGAAGTAAGGAAAACCAAAGGCACTTTCATACCCTGAAGGATGCTGAGGGGGCATGACTTCTAATGGAAAGTGATTCTGAGTCAGAAAAGTTTCCCACACATAGGATTCATGTGAATCCATTAGTAATACTGTATCTGTGTTAATCTCCTGGTTCCAGTAATTCATTATATTATGGTTATGTAAGATTTAATACCAAAGAAAGTAAGGCGGAAGGTAAACTGAAACTAAGCATTTTGACTCTTTTTTAAAATGCTAAAAACTTAATCTGTTCAATAATGATATAAAACATTTAAAGTGGCTCTAAGGTCACTTTTGTCATGTACATTGTTTCCTAGCTCCCTCTAGAGGAAAGCATTTTAAAAACACAAACTGTTTTGTTTTGTTTTTAACTTACCTTGGTCAAAGAGGAGAGACAGGCATAAACATAAATAGCCCATTAAAAATGAGTGCTAGTATTTAAGACCAGTCTGTCTAGACACTGAATTCCAGGCTAGCCAGAATTATCACAGCGAGACTATCTACTCCCCAAATGAATGAATGCTAGCATATGTAAATGTATTTCATCTCTTTATTTTCATTCACCAATACAGATTCCTGTCGAACCTTGAAAAGCAGCCTGGTTTCTGGTTGAGCACAGGCTAGAAACCACCAGAGACCCCAGGCGGTAAACAGTGAAACAGCATGAGAGCTTGTGCTGGTGTACACACACATCTATTTCCCAGATCTACTTCTGCTGCCCAGAGCGTCTAGCAATGGACATACCTAGCAGCCAGATCTAGCTTCCTAGGTTTTTTCCTATATTTTTGAATATAATTATTTTTTGTCCCATTTATTTAGTTAGGGATTCATGGATATTTATGTTATCATATTTATATTATCCATAATATTGTTATGGATATTTATATTATCCACAATATCATGGATATTATGCTCTGTATTTTGTAAGTGATGGTTTTGTTTTATGTTGGGGTCTTACTACATCAGCCAGGCTGACCTACAGCTACTAGGCTAACAGAATCCTCCTGCTTCAGCCCCGTGAGTAGCTAGGACTACAGCCATGTGTTGGTACAGCTGTGTATTCTATTCTGTAATCCTTGATCCTCACTGTCCTAATGCTCTTCATACCCCGCTCATATCATCTAAGTGCTTTTTTTTTTTTTTTTTTTTTTTTTTTTTTTTTTTTTTTTTACTGTTTTGGATAAAATATTCAGATTCCTGTTAACATTTTTTTCTGACAAGGTCTTGGAATTGGCTATTTCTCCACAGGTCCCTATTCTTTTTATTTGAGGAAAGTGTTCAGTGGTCAAGATCTGAAGCCAAATACAATACCATTCACCTTGGCACTTAGGTGGGAATAGAAAATCAGGAGTTCAAGTTCAGCCTTGATCCACATATCAGGAATGACAGCAGCCTAGGTTATAGGAGACCTGTCTCAAATAAGTAAATAAATAAAAACCTGAGGGGGCCCAGGTGGGACTCAGATGATCCTAAGGAATGGTACATCCCAGACTCTAGGGTTCTGACAGGAAGCTGCAGCCCTCCATAGATTTGTATCAGTCACATAGGCAATGTCCCTAACTAGCCCCTCCACAGGTAGAGGGCGTGACTACAGGCCAAGGAGACTCAAACAGATCTCCATATTAATGACTTAACTAAAGGCCAGAAGGGCTTAGCCAATTAAGTTCTCCTCCTCAGACCCTCCTCCTTGCAAAAGGTATTTAACCTCAGGCCCTCCCTGAGGAAAGGATGGGGTTGGGGGGGGGGCGGTACAGTTTTTCATCCACTTTCTTCCACGACAATAAACATCATGAGATGTTTCTCTTCATCAGGATCCACTGTGAAGAACAGAGAAGGCCTTCGTCTACAGAGCCACCATCTAATCTCCTGCATCTAATCTCCCCCAGAAGACCTCTCTGCCTTCCTGCCATGGGTACCACCAACCCAAGCCAAAGGAGCCTCCTTGATCAAGCCAAGAACCATCCCTGCAGGGCACACCTGGAGCTTCTTTGGGTCAATGGGCCAATCCAGCCTGTGAACCCCCACTTCTTTCTCAGCTCTTCCGTGGCTTCCAGTGGCACCTGGATGCCCAGGAGACTGAAAACCAGAAGAGCTAGCTCCAGTTCCCCCTGCCTCCCTCAGACTGTGCTCCTAGTGGGCACTCCCCAACCCCCGGATTGGGGTCCCACGGCTTTCCATAGCCCAATGCCCAACCTGTGCCCACTGTGGGTAGAGTGTAGTCAATTTCCCATGTCTCACCTCCCTGAGAGGCCCTAGCCTGGTGGAGGGGCAGACACCACGACTAACCCAACAGATTCCATAGCAGTTCACAGAGATATCCCCATTCTTTTTTCAAAAGTATATACTACAGTTTATTCAGTTTTTTTACTGACAGGCAATTGAATTTTTAAATTTTTGTTCCTTCAGTATATTATGTGATAGCAAATCTCTGTTTCTGGGAAATTTGTTGGATAATTCTGGTAAATAAAGGCAGTGATCAATGGGCTAGCAAGATGGATCAGTGGGTAAAGGCATCTGTCATCATGCTTGATGACAGGGTTCCACAGGAGAGAACCAACTTCCACAAGTGTCCTCTGACTTTCACATTTCTGTTGTGGTGCACACCCCTCACATCAATGAATAAACAAATATAATGAAAATAAATATAACAAACTATAATTGAAAAAATAAAAAGATTAAGGTAAACAGTATGGTTGATAAGATACAGTGATTCTCAACCTTACTAATGCTGTGACCCTTTCTTTAGATACAGTTCATGTTGTAGTGACCCCCAACCATAAAATTATTTTCGTTGCTACTTCATAACCATAACTTTGCTGTTATGAATTATAATGTAAATATCTGTGCTTTCAGATGGCCTTAGGTGACCTATGACACCCCTGGGTTATATGGGTTTCAAGGTAACTACAAGAGAAAGTTGAGTATGTACTCTAGGCAAAGGTCCTTGCAGAGGAATGTAACATACACCCTACATGCTTTTATAGTATACACCTTTCCTTTCTTATTCATGCCTAAAGCCCAACTATTATATAGGGCAGAAATGTGCTCAAATGAAGGCACTTACGCACCCAACAATGGAGAGGTTATTTAACCCCACCCAGGAGATAGAAGTGTCTACAGAGTCATCCACAGGAGTCCTGTGAGTCTACACAAATGCATCACACTTGACTGTCTTCTTTTGCCTGCCTCAGGTTGAGACCAAGATGACATTAATCATACACATGGAGGTTTGTAGAACAAAAAGAAAGAAGGAATATGGGACTCTGGCCACAATGAAGATACCTTACTTATCCCAGACTCAGGGACAGGGGAAAAGTTCCTGAACAGAACACCAATGACTTATCCTCTAAGATCAACAATCAATAAATGGGACCTCATAAAATTGAAAAGCTTCTGTAAGGCAAAGGACGATGTCAATAGGACAAAACAGCAACCAAAAGATTGGGAAAAGATCTTTACCAATCCCACATCCGATTGAAGGCATTTTAAATATCCAATATATACAAAGAATTCAAGAAAGCAGACTCCAGAGAACCAAATAACCCTATTAAAAAATGGGGTATAGAGCTAAACAAAGAATTCTCAACTGAGGGAACTCATCAAATGGCCAAGAAGCACCTAAAGAAATGTTCAACATCCTTAGTCATCAGGGAAATGCAAATCAAAACAACCCTGAGATTCCACCTCACACCAGTCAGAATGGCCAGGATCAAAAACTCAGGTGACAGCAGATGCTGGCGAGGATGTGGAGAAAGAACACTCCTCCATTGTTGGTGGGATTGCAAGATGGTGCAACCACTCTGGAAATCAGTCTGGCAGTTCCTCAGAAAATTGGAAATAGTTCTACCTGAGGACCTAGGTATACCACTCCTGAGCATGTACTCAAAAGATGCTCCAACATATAACAGGGACACATGCTCCACTATGTTCATAGCAGCTTTATATACAATAGCCAGAAGCTGGAAACAACCCAGATGTCCCTCATTGGAGGAATGGATACAGAAAATGTGGTCCATTTACACGGTGGAGTATTTCTACTCAGCTATTAAAAACAACGACTTCATGAAGTTCACAGGCAGATGGATGGAACTAGAAAATATCATCTTGAGTGAGGTAACCCAATCACAAAAGAACACACATGGTATACACTCACTGATAAGTGGATATTAGCACAAAAGCTCAGAATACCCATGACACAACTCCCAGACCATATGAAGCTCAAGAAAAAGGAAGACCAAAGTGTGGATGCTTCAGTCCTACTTAGAAGGGGGAATAATCATAGGAGATAGAGGGTGGGAGGGACTTGGAAGAAAGAGAGGAGGGGGAGGGAAAAAAAGGGTGGGGGCAGGATCAGGTATGGGAGAAGATGGGGGTGATGTACAAAGGGTCAGTTAATTGAACAGAGGTGTGTAGCAGTGGGAGATGGGAAACTGGGGGTAGCCACCAGAAAGCCTCAGTTGCCAGGAAAGCAAGATGCTCCCAGGACCCAATGGGGATGACATTAGCTGAAATACCCAACAAAGGAGAGGGAGAACCTGTAGAGACCATATCCAGAAGTTAGGTACAAACCCTGGTTGAGGGATGGGGCCACCCACTCATCTTCAAAATTTTAACCCAGAACTGCTCCTGTCTAAAGGAAATGCAGGGACAAAGAGTGGAGCAGAGACTGAAGGAAGGGCCATCCAGAAACAGCCCCACCTGGGGATCCATTCCATATGCAGACACAAGACCCAGACACTATTGCTGATGCCAAGAAGTGCTTGCTGACAGGAGCCTGGTATAGCTGTCTCCTGGGAGGCTCTGCTAGAGCCTGACCAATACGGATTTGGATGTTTGTAGCCAACCATTGGACTGAGCCCGGGGAGGGTCGAATGGATAAACAGTAACAGTGAACAACCTAAAAGCAAACAGGACTATTTTCTGATGCTTGGCTGGTTTTCTAGAGGGTAGCTCTGTTTCCCAGGCCACAGACGTTCCTTGAAGATGTGCTTAGCACTACAGAAAATTATGAGAAGTAGGTCCTAGCAGAAGAGGATTAGGTTGCCATAGAGATGTCTTCCAAGGGGATAATGGAACCAGCTATTGACTCTCTGTTTCCTAGCTACTTCCATGTGTTGAACAGGCTACTCTGCCACGAGCCTAACACCATAATGTGTTACCTTGCTGCAGGCCTGAAGGTAAGAGGGCTAAGTGACCACGGGGTGCAACCTCTGAAATGGTAAAGTTACAATAAATTCTTTGAGATAACCATCTTGTATTTGTTCAGTAGCAAAAATCCCTGGCTCAGCCTTAGATGCACTTTGGAAGAGTCCACTCTTCCTTGCAATGATGGTTGCTTTACATTTAAGGTCCTACAGGGATCCACAAGAAATCAGTTAAAAAATATAGTTTATCCTTGCAACAACAACTTTGGATTGGTCAAGATATTGCCATACTGTTTGAGACCACAATGAGTTACCACTTTCTTTCAAATGAACTGAGATCTCTGCTAAAATTTCACCACAATAGAAGTTAAAATCCAGTTCAAAACGGAAGCTCTTTTCCATGGTTTGATGTTTATATCAGGCAGTATAGGTGGTATGTTTCTTAACCCATTCTTAGATAAATGCTTATGATTAAATCTATTTTCCAAAGACAATAGATGATTCATTTATTAAAAATATTGGCATAGGTAAATAAATACATGCAAACAAAATGTCCTGAACAAGAACAGTTCTTGGGAAAGATCTAGCAGTTTTTCTTTTTCATTAGTGTTAGGATCTCCCTTTGGCCATCTTCACAGCTGATTTAGCTACAGTCTTGACAATCATAGGGTGGTCTGAAGGTCTGAGTCTCCAGCTTTCCCCTACTTTATATATAAGTGCCTGTGTGCAAGGGGAAATGTTATGAGAAATGGAAGTGTATTTGCACCATTCTGTAGGCAGACTCCAGTCCATCCAGCAGGTAGGAACCTTGTTTCATCTCTGTACACTTAGAACTTGAACTGTCTGTCCCTCTATGTATCATCTTGTCTTTTCAACACACCAATCACTTCCTTTGGTTGCTTTACATGCAAATCAATCATCTTAGAGGACTTCACCTCTCCATTAAGTAAGGCACTCTCACCTTTTGCTTTTCTTGATCTTTTATCTATTCAATTGTTGATGTTTATAATCCATTAGGTGAGGCATTATGATTCCAAAATTTCTGCCTCTAGCCTTATGCTTTCAATTTCCCTTCTGGAAATTACTATAGACAGTCCAAACTGGCCATTCATTTTTGGTTTCTTATACTATTCTTCTCCTTGACATTTTGTCTTACAACCAATCTAATGTTGAGTATGCATCACAAAGGAGCAGGGGCCTTCACAGCTGCCAAGGGCTCAAGAAGAGATCTGTCTAGGGCTGGTCAACCATTGGCAAAGTGCCTGATGGTAACTATTTTGTGGCTTTTGAGGTTTCTGTTGCCAACTTATAGCCACCACTGTGACTTTGTTGAGCAAAGATAATATACATGGGTATGGGCTACATTCAAATAAAACTATTAAATAAATAGGTGGCAGCCACAAAAGCAATACTTTCCTAAAAATCTAAATCTTGGATACTTTTAGCTATTGGGAATCTACTTTGGATAAGCTAGGCAAGTGCTCTCTCACTGACCCACATCTCCAACTCCAAACTAGGCTCTTTCATAGAGAGAACAAATCCTAGCTTTTGCCTTTCAACTTAAAATGCTGAGCATATGTTATTTATTCAAAAACCGTATTGATAAAATTTAGCAACCCACCTCTGATTCCAATGTTCCTTTGCCAGGACAAAGAACTGACAGTAAATTATTCATAACCACCAGTTTATTTTAAAGCCAGATAATGAATATAGTACCACACAATTTACTTTGTGATAATGTATCATGGTATTTCTCCCAAATTTAAGCCATCTTAATATTTGAAACACTGGCTTTCAACTACTACACCATTTTCATCACACAAAAGATTACTTAGAAACTCATTAAAAGAAAAGGAAAATAGAATCTACAAATCCACTAAAGTGGACACATGTAACTTCTGACATCTGCATCAAATGGAGAGCAAACAGCCTAGTGAGAGTGCCTGTCCCTTTGCAACACTATAGAGCCTTCCCAATTTTTTTTTTTTTTTTGTTAATTCATTTACTGTAACTGACATGTGACATCAAACAAACTGAAGGGAAAATACCAGATATTTAAGTTTGATAATAGCAGTTCTAGTCTATTTTTGAGGCTATTACCAGGAAACATCACTTCATTTCAACCAAAGGGAAAGAACTATTCTCTAATTAGTGGGAGGAGTCAACACCTACTTTTCATTTAGTTTCTTCTCCTAGCCAAATTCCTAAGAGCTGATACATGCAGCACAGCAGACAATCTGTAACTAAGCCAGACTTTGTTATAAAATTCTGGGAGACAGGGCAGCTAAATAAAAAATTATCATTCTAATAGTTACCTGCAAGTCATTTTGTGGGTTCCAATCAGAATCAAATATGATGCAAGTATCAGCAGCTGTGAGATTGATTCCCAGACCTCCCGCTCTGGTGCACAGAAGAAAGACAAAGCGGTCTGAGTCTGGCTTACAGAATCGGTCGATGGCTGCCTGGCGCAGGTTTCCCCGTACTCGCCCATCAATTCGCTCATAGGTGTATCTGAGGGGACCCAATGAATGAAAACGCAGGTGTTAATCATGGTTCAAAGAACAAGCAATTAGGAAGCTACCGCCCAATGGCCTCAAATATATCACTTCTAAATTTGGATAAGTTGACAACAGTCTCTAAGGAGTCCCACCTCCTACAGAAGAAGCGGAGCAGATTAAAATTGCACTGAAAATGTCTTCCTTGTTAAAAAACAAAAAATAAGCCAGTTATAAATCAAGGATGCCTACAAGACTTAAAATCTGAAAAGTACTGATCCCCAATAAATTGTCCAAAATTTGTTCTTATGAATTTCCCAGTTAATACTTGCAAAGAATGCCATCCTACAATTTTCCTGGCAGAGAAACAAATATAAGCCTTAACCATTAATTTCAGCAGTGCTCATAACTGGGCTCAGAGTTCACTTCTGTTTCCAGCTGCTCAGGGCACTTGGAAGTGGTAAGGAGCCTGTGCTGCCAGGCCTGGGCTACTAACTGGTGATGTTTCTCAAAAAACGTTAAAGGTACAGAGCAAAACCTCCATGTGGACAGTTACACCATAGAAAGGGTTTCTAAGATGTGCTGGGAACAGGACAACTAAAGACCATAAAGAGGGCAATGGAGTGAGATGGAGGGTACCTGCTTCAAGAGATCAGAAAGATTTGGATAGCATGGTGGGGTAAAGAAAAGCGTATAAAGAACAGGAAATGATGTTCAGGGACATATTTCTACTGATCATTCAGAAAACAAAACACAGAAGAACACTTATGTGAATACTATGAAATTAACAGAGCAGGAATGCATAGCAACAATCTTATTTTTCCTGTGTCTTTTTCTAACCTTTCTGTTTACCCTACTAACAACAAGTGAATTTATATGGGTAAGTTACTCTGGGCACCAAAGCTGACAAAACTCAAAGGTGAAGTAGAAGTAGTAAAAACATTCTGAGAAAAACACTGAGCCTGGGAGCTCAATGGTTTGCGCACTGGCTGCTTGTGCAGAGGACCCGGTTTGATTCACAGTAACTATGTGGTGGTTCACAATCATATGCAACTCCAGTTCCAGGGTAGCTGACATAGTCTTCTGATGTCCTTGGGCACCAGGCATGTACATAGTAAACAGACATGCTTGTAGGTAAAACATCTGTACACATAAGAGAAGTAAGCCTGAAAAACTGTTTTTTAAGAAAAAGACAAAGTAAAAGTAATCTGAAGCCAATCAATGCCAAGACCTTGAATCGATTCAGGAAACAAGTCTCTAACCCAGTGAGATAACTGGTAAGATTATATAAAGACAGGCAATGTAGATGACAGAATTCATCAAGACAGCCCTGATTTGGCTGAGAAAAGAGAAGATACATGTGAAGAAACCAGTCAAGTTAATGGAAAGAAAGCTAACTGATGAAGACTCACACTGTAACAAAGCAAACAGCAACCCTGAGACTGTCTTCCCTCATATACTCACAAGGCAACCATACTGACAAGTGTGGACAGTCTTTGTTACTATTTTAAAACTAGAACATATCAAAGATGAACATTTTATGGAGCCACAGCCATAAATGCCAGGAGAGGCTGGAAATCAGGCTATTAAAAAGGCTGACCAAAGAGACTTTATGACATAAGACGAAAAAGACTAAGGATTAGATATAATTACCTTAATCTAACATCTGTACCAGACACTATGTATGCTATACATGCTTGATTATGCATTACTGCATTTAATTCTCACAGAGATCCTATGAGGTATTTCTATCATTACCCTCATTCCCCACCTAGAGAAACTTCACAACAAGACAATCACACAAACCAATCAGCATGCTCAGCCACAAGCTGGTAATCAATTTGAAGCCAGATCCACCAGACAATGATGGTTCTCACAGGAAGCCACATTTCAATGCTGAACAGAGAAGTTTGCTTAAGAACTAAAAAGTGTATTTAGAGACAAGTTAGGGACACTAGTACAGTTTGGGAACTTGAAGCTCTGACCAAAGGCAGACTCAGTACACCTAAATATCCAAATGGTGCTGATCAAGCAATGCTGCACTCTGTAGTGGGCTAGGTGTGATGGGGCAGAAGGAGCCCAGAACTCAGTGAGAAGACAAGGCTAGGATTCTATTAAACAATAGTGTCCTTCCCTTCTATGTCAACAAGCAATGCTATAGGAATAGAGGACAAGACACCCTTGAGCATCAAGGAAAAGCCAGAGGCCTGTGGGTCCTAAGTTGGAATTGGCACAGCATTTGCGAAGGAAGAAATCAACAAATAGGGATGATGTAGCTAGACGTCACGAGGAGAGGGGGTGGAGGGGGTGGGGTGTGTAGGGTGTGTGTGTGTGTTTTCTCCATAAAGTAGAAAGCATCCCAGCAGCTGCAGCAGCGTAACAACAGCTTTCAGACGCTATGTGTGTAGAATGGCTAAAGATTCCCACTGTCACTTGTTTAGTTTTGAGGGCGTGCTTGTAAAGAAAAAACTAAAAATGGATTACGTGAACTGTGAAATCGCTCTGCACTCTCTCCTTACTTCTAAGCCAGATCTTTTGGCGGTGCTCCCACTTCTGTATGAGAGTCTGGCATAAAACTAAATGAGGACAAAAACCTAACTGACAACAAACAAAGGGAACCTTGAGGGCCAGTAAGGTTGAAGGAATCAGATACCATGAACTTTTCCACAAACTCCAGCAATTAACCCTCTGTAACAACTGTATTTTGAATGAGATCCCTAGGGACTAATGTGACTCATCAAGCTGTAATTCTGAGGAACTGTCATATGTCAACAAGAAGCAGGTAGCATTCTGGAGAAACCTCTTGACAAGCTAGGGGGTAGGGAGGACATATTTTTGGCACAACAATTGTTGACCTCAGAAGGCCTGAAGGAAAATGAACAATATTCTTGTCTGCCAGCAACAAGGAGTTCACTATGCTTCTGTAACGAAGGTCTCAACAACAGGTAGGTAGGTGGCTCTCCATATTAACTAAATAGTGTATATAGATGGCCTAGGAAGATATAGAGTAGTAGGTTTCTCAATTTTTCAATGACACCAATCCTTGTCTATTTACTGTATAAAAGTCCAATAAAATCCTATTGTAAATATCTCTTACTTCTTTATAATATATATATATATATATATATATATATATATATATATATATATGTAAACAAATACATTGCAGTTAAGGTCTAGAATGGTTAAAAGTAAGTTTATAGAATAATTTTAAAGTTTATCTAGAAAAATGTGAGCACAATAATAGAAAATTTTAAAAAATATTTTTATTTTTGTGTATGTGTGTCTATGTGTATGCCACATGTGTACAGATGCCTGTGAAGGCCAGAGAGGGTGTTGAGTCCCCTAGGGCCGGAATTACAGACAACCATGAGGTGCTCAGTGTAGGTGCTGGAAACTAAATTTGGGATCTCTGTGAGAGTTAGCAAATGCTCTTAACTTAACACTGAACCATCTCTACTGCCCCAAGAACAAACACATTTAAAGGAAGAATGAAAAGAATGGACATACACCTAGCATTTATAACACTCCAATAAATGTTATAAGTAGTATTTGATAATAAATGGGGGAAAGATATCCTATTTTATTAAATAGAAAACTAGACAATCAGACCTATTTGGAAAGAAAGTAAAGTTCTATGGATATTATTGCTCAAAATGAAAGGCTAAAAAGAGACAGCCTTTCAGGCATGTTCAGGCTTGTCCAGGGTATCATGCTATATATTTCATATTTTCAAAGAGAATCATAATTCTTAACTGGAACACAAATTAAAATAAACAATAAAGAAAAAACAACCTAGAAGACAGCTTAGTAAAGACTTATTTCCAAGTCTGTTCATCACACTATAACTATCAACACAAAACACCACCCTCAACAATCATATGTATTTTGAAGAGTAAGGTATTTATAAAAAGCAAGTGCGTTGGCAAGAAGTTTGTACTCTATAGTGAACTGACAAGCTATCCAATTGTTTTGTTGATTCTGGTTTAGAGCCATCAGCTTCCCCTCTAAGTTTCTACCATGGTGCTCAGAGGACTTTCTTTATTACCTAATCTGACTCTGAAGCATATTAAAGCCAGCACTTCCCTCAGTTAAGCCTGTCATTTCTTTCAGTATTTTTTCTAGAAAGGGATTTAATTTATAATGACAAACACAATTTTCAAGGATAAGAACAGTTGCTAAAATATCTGAGACCTACTCTAGTTTTCCTACTTGAGAAAAAAGATGTGTATTGCTAAGACTACTAACTCTAATGATCTTTGCAAGTGTATTCTTAAAAATTTATCATCATCTTCAGATCACTGATATATTATAGTGACAGGAAATCTAAAATAGTATGAGAAGACTAGGGAAGTTCCTTCATGAATCTAAATAATCTCCATGATAGCAGACTTCTCACTTGTACAGTCACGAAAGTCAGGTCCAATGAATTACAGGGCTAGAAGTAAAGAGATGGGTGCCACCATTAATGTCACAAAGCCTCAGATCTACTCAGATCCACTGAGTGGACAAACAGTTCTGAGTTGTTGGCTTAAGTACTTCAGAAACTTAAGGAGGTGGCATCTTCCAGGATGCACTTCCATCACACCACACAAGAATGTTACTATGCCGTTTCCTTAGCCTTTCCTAATGCTACTGCAATTCTATTTCTTCCAACTGAAGTTAAACATAAACAAGTATGGGATTTTTCTGAAGCAAAACAGTAACTCGACATTACAAAAGCTATGAATTTATTCCAGACAGTTAAACTTGAGACTACTTGGTCCTACCATTAGCAATGGACTTTAAAAAGATATTCCTTTTCTCTAATGGTGAATGTTCTGTTGTCCAGGCCTATGCGCGTGGATGTTAAAGAAATACACTGCATGTAGTGGTGGGTGAGCATGCCGATGAAGGAGCCTCACCTCCTCTGGATGAGATAATCTTCCAGGATGTCGAGACAGCGCACCATCTGAGAGAAGATGAGCACTTTGTGGCCACCTGCAATGAGCTTGGGGAGAAGCTTGTCAATCAGCACCAGCTTCCCCGCTGCTTGGATCATGGCCTGCAGCTGGAAGTCAGAGGCTTCAGAACTGTGGGCTTTCCTGAAATCTTCCAGAATCTTTTCCTCTGCCCCTGAAAAAGAACGGACAAAAGCATTCTTGAGTAAGATGTAATTAAAAGCTGTTCTTCATGTGGAAGAATGCAAATCGATCCATTCTTATCTCCCGGGCAATCAATGAATCCTGACTTAATGACTCTAATGGACCAGCAGTAAGGCTAAGGGTGTGGTTGGCTCTGCACCCCAGGAGTCAGTCTGCTGTAGCAGGAGGCCACCTTGCTTTCCTAGAATTCATTCTAGGAAACGCAAAGTCAGAGATGTCAAGTTCTAACCCAACTTACTCAGGTAAAGAAAACTATCCAGAGAGTTTGCAAAAAGACTTTCATACTTCTTATTACTGCATAATTAGCTATAAAAGAATGCAAGCCACATACAATCAGAATTTTTCAGAAAGCTTTAATATCACCCTCCCTAAAAAAGCCCCCCCAAAAAACAACAAAAATCCCAAAGCCAAAGAAAAATACCCAAACCTAGATCGATGGAGATGGCTCAGTTGGCAAGACCTGAGTTTGATCCTAGCACCACATAAAAAGATGGGTACGGAAGCGTATGCCTGTAATCCCAGCACAGCGATAGAGAAGGGCAAAGGAGGATATATACTTGGGCTTCCTAGCCAGGCAGTCTAGCTAAATTTGTAAACCCTTGCTGAGGTGAAAGACCCTGTCTCAAAAACGAAGTACAGAGCAATCGAGGAAGATACTGGATGTGTATCTCTGGTGCCCACCACCAACACCACCCGCCTTTCCAATTAGTCAGTACGACTAATATGACTCAACTTATACGCAGACTTTTAATCTCATTGCTGCATCATCATTCACTCAACTAAGTAAGTAAGTAAGTAAGTAAGTAAGTAAGTATTCTACAGCAAAGTTTGGGTTAGAGTTCGGGTCATAAGGGCAGAAAACTGATGGGTAGCACCCAATTTCTGCCAGGCAGGTCTACAGAAGCCCTGCAGAAACAAAACTGGTAGAAATTGTATTATTTAGGCAGATCCATCAACCTCTCTGAAGCTCTGTTCTATACTGTGTAAAAAGACAAATATATGTTCTAGTCTATTATATAAAGAGAACTTAGCACACAGACAGGCCTTTGTTATCACTGGCTTTCAGCAGAGATCCATGCCTCTCCTGAGTTACTGCACCCGATTGGTGGACTCACCATTGATCAGGTAGGGGTGGTTACAGCATTTTCTCAGCTCCATCATAGTATTGATAAGATTGGGCATGTTGTGCTGATTTGCACCTTTGGTTAGGAAGGAAAAGTTTTTCTCTAGGATAGCACGATAGTACTTTTTCTGGATATTGGTCAGTTCTACTTCAATGATGGTCTCTTGTTTAGGAGCAAGGTTCTTTTCCACATCATCTTTTAGGCGCCGAAGCATCATTGGTTTTAGGATAGACTGTAATTTCTTTACCTGTTCAGGAAAAGGAAAGCCATTTATGTGCCCCAGTCTGGACTAAATGATCACTATGGTATGTCAGCATTCACTATAATCTCTTCAATATCATCATAGTATTGAGGTCATAAAAATGACATAAAATGTCATAGACTGATCCCTGAAAATGGGGACCTTAGAACAATATCTGGAGGAAAAAGGGATATGGTTTCAATCCACAAATTATCAAGAACCTATGTAGCAACCTCTTAAGTGAGATAAAAAGGAGAAGTCAGTACCTATTCTCTAGGATGGAGAAAACAAACCTTTCTTGTTCTTTTTGTAACACACACACATGCACAGAAGTTATATGAAGAATATTTTGTCTTGTTAGAAGGTACAAATGATATATTAAGAAGACTAAGACGCTGAAAAGGACAGAGTTAAGAACTTAGAGGCGGTTTGAAATGGAGCTATCCTATGCCTTTTAAATAACAGCAGCAGTATTTATGTTTAGAAGTAGGAGTGTATGAAAAACGTTGTATAGCACTCTCATGGGAGCTGTCATATGTGGGCCATTCAAAGCCTGGTAGTGTTCTCTGCTATAATCTGACTCTGTGTCTAAGAGGCCACATCTGCACAAAGATCTCCATTCACTAGACTGCACCAAGGGAACTCTCTCCCTCTTCCAGAAGACAATGACAGGATGGGTAATTCAGAGTCAAAGCACCTGAGTTAATCTACATACAGCTCAAGTGTGGTACCAGTAAGATCAACCCTGATGAGAAAATAAAGACACGAGACTACAAAAGAAATTAAGTTCTAGAGTCAGAAAGGGCTAGCTGTTCAACATTTCTAAAAGGGGCAGGACCAGCTGCAGCACTGCTTCCTGAAGTAACACAGTACCACTTGCGGGAAGGGTAAAGAGATACTTCCTGAAACAGGTTTTAAACGATGATGAAAATGCTTTTACATTACAAACCGACACTTCTGAGCTTATATGTATTGTGTTTTAAAATAAACATTTCTTCAAACAATAAGTAGAATGATGATTATCAGAGTGGGTCTGGGGAGATGCTGGTCAAAGGTCATACCATTTCAATTAGAACACAGTCAAGAGAGCTACTGTACAACATGGGAACTATAACAACAATGTATTCCTGAGGACTACAGTGACAGTGGATTTTGAGTATTCTCACAATAAGTAAGACAGCAATGTACTGTATAGATTAAGTAGCCTGATTCAGATATTCTAATATGTATATATATATTTCAGAGCATATTGTACACACACAAAAAATACAATTTTTGTGTCAATTAAAATAAATCAGATAGCTAATGTATTTTTATTCTGTAACTAACCCCAATATTAAACCTAGCTTTCTTCAGACCTTGATTATCTGAAGGCATTTAGGAATGTATTTTCCCAGTGTGTGAAGAATTCCTATGTAAGAGCCTAAAGAGGAAAACAGAGCCAGCTAATTGTTAAAGGTACGGACAATGTCAATCTGCCACATGCCGGGTTCAGCTTTTGCCCTTCACTTGGTTCATACCTGCATCACTTAGAGTATACTACATGCCAGACACTGTGCTGGTCAATACAACAAACACAACTTTGGAGAAGATGTGGGCCTTGTCCTCAAGGAGATCATTGTCTAGGAAGAAGAAAAAATGCATACCACAAATTAAGTGCAATGGGAGAAGAGGATGTATTCCCAATGGTCCAAAAATGGAAAGTGGGTTGGAGCTGGCTTTTGAAGGATCAACAGATATTGAAATGCAGAGGGGGGAAAATTACATGTGCTTTTTAAATTGTTTTTTATTTTTAATTTATTTTTTTTAACTGTTTTCAAAGTCTGACTTGTCTGACAAGTAAAAGCATCAGACTGGAACCAGAGTACACTCTTGCCATCAGTTGACCATAGAATCAAATCTTTGTGGTCTCCAAATCTTTTTACACAATCACACTATTGCACTGTTGCTAATCAATTTAGCAGAACTATGTCATTCTTAAAATAGAAATGTGGAAGATTTCTGTTACCTTCTTGCTTTTCAACCCCCATTTCAAGATCTTCCAACAAATAAAACTCTTCTGGCTTTACTTGGACTCCAGTCATCCTGTTTCAGCCCAACCAGATGACCTGCCACTACTTTATGAATTTCACGGCTCTCATTATCCTGAGCTCTCCCTTTCATGTAAAGTAGTCACTCTTCTGTGTCCATCATTGGAAACTTACCTATTGTAAAAAATTCTTAAATTGTACCCTCTCCCTTGTTCCTGACTCTTAAACAGGTCTGTTCTTTCCTTTTACGTTCCCAACTCTGTTGTTTTGTTCATCTTATAGCAATTTAAACTTGTCTGACATATTTTTATAATTTATAGTAAAGATTTCTATCAATAATAGATGAATATTAATATTGTTTTAAATTGTGTCCAATAAACTAGACTGTAACAACTCTTCAAAAGCTGGGAAAGTCCAGGTAATCGGGACAAAATCAGACTCAGTTACTCCATATATATGACTAGCTTTTTAACTCACAGTTGTGTAACGCATAAGCAAGAAGAGAGGCCCTGGAAACACGCTGCAGATTATGGAGCAGAAAAGACAAAGGAACGAGGGAAGCAAAAGACAACAACTTGCTCCTGAGGCCAGAGCTACAAATCACACCTCTGAGAGTACAAGGGGCCTTCAGTGAAGCAGGAGGCCTAATAATTTTTATTAACAACAAGAATCGCTAATAATTAGGTGCCTTGTCAACATAAACAAACAAATATACAAAACACAAGAGGCAATGCTCATTGTGTAAGAGTAGGAACCTTAAAAAACTCCTGTCCTCATAATGGCTTGCACTTTCCTTAACTACCATATTGTCTCAATCCTTTAGACCCCTAATTACCTGTTCTTCTGTTTTGAGATCGCCAAACTCCTCTAAGAAAGCAGTCTCTGAAGGAAACTGTGAGGGCTCCAGAAAGTTTAGCAAACTGAAGAGCTCTTCCACAGAGTTCTGCAAGGGTGTTCCTGTGAGCAGCACTTTGTGTTCCTATAAAAATCAGAAACAGATTGTGAACCATGTTGGAGCCACAAAAATAGTACATATTTGTAGCAAAAAAAAAAAAAAAAAAAAAAAAAAAAAAAGAAAAGCCAGGGCAATTCGTGTTCAGTTTTTAGCAAATATATGAAAGGATAGAGTGTCATATCGCATAGGTGTAGGTCATGAATAGGCCAATTTCCCTTTTACATCATGATTTCAGCAACAGTTTCATGAAAACTAGATCAACCATTTGTTCACTCAAAATCATTAAGTGTCTATCCACTGTTACAAGGCAGTAATGTTAAAGAAATGTTAAGTAATGTTAAAGAAAGATGGCTCAGCAGTTAAGAGTGCTAACTGCTCTTCTAGAGGTCCTGGATTCAATTCCCAGCAACCACATGGTGGCTCACAACTATCTCTAACAGGATCTGATGCCCTCTTCTGGTGTGCTGAAGATAGCTACAGTGTACTCATATAAATAAATTCAGGACCAAGAAACGAACTGTAAACACCTCACAGTTCCAGGTTACAAATTTCATGTTATTTTAGTGCTTTCTAGGCCACTCTGGGAATCAATCGGTAACAAAGAAGATGTGCAGAAGGCCATGGGGTGCTCACTCTATTTTTGAGTAGAAGGAATTTATGTTTATTTATGTAAAAAGCTAACTTGTTCTCACCAGGGCCATGAGCTTTAACCCTTCCAGAAGTTTGCAGTTCCTGTTCTTCAGTCTGTGGGCCTCATCAATTATCACACAGCTCCAGTGAATCTTCTTCAGCTCTGGGCAATCTGCCAGGATCATCTCAAAGGTTGTGATGACAACATGGAACTTGAAGACTCCTGAAAGGGGGTTTCCCTGAGGATGACAAGCCAAAAGCAGAGCTTTACACCAGTTACTGAATTCTGCTAATCGTAGACTTGAGAGAACAGCACAACTCAAAGACAGATAAGAAGCCAATATGCCGTTTTCTCTCATATAAAAAACGAAAAACCCGTAAGAATGAACCAGCTGTTTAGATGACAGAAAACTCAGAATGTCAAAGAAATGAATTTATGAGTCATTGGCCTCATGAAGTTAAGACAAAATGAGGGCAACAGGGAGCTTTTCATTTCTTAATTGTGATGCTAAGGAAAGCAGCCTGGACAACTCATACATTATCTCCAGCTGGAGTCTACCTAAGACTAATACTTTCAACATTCAAGAAAACCTTCTGCTATAGAATTTTACCCTATAAGTCAGGTTCTAGCAGACTGCAATAGTGGTGTGCATGTACCTAGTGCAAGCACTACTGGACAGGCTGCACCCCTATCTTGCTATTTGTCTAAATGCTGCCATCACATCTCAGCTGCCCAATATTAAAGCAATATAAAATTTCTGCCAAGTAATACCAACATTGTCTGAAAGCCTGGTTTTCCTCTGCCTGATTACTTTAATTATGGCAGTCAGTACCCAGTGAAAGTACAGACTCATACTTAGTAAACTGATACATATAACAAAAATATAGAAAATAAAGCTGTGTTTTCAACAACATGAAACCCATTTTTACCTTTCCCTAACCAATTTCTTCATTTTCTCTACAAATTTCCTGGGCTCAAATTCTAAACACCATGCATTTTTTTTTTTTTTTTAAAAAGGGTTTTTTTTTTTTGTTTGTTTGTTTTTCTTTTTTGTTGTTGGTTTTGAAACAGGGTTTTACTATGTAGCCTTGGCTGGCCTGGAACTTGCTATGTAGATCAGGCTGACAGCAAACTCAAGAGATCTGCTGCTTCTGCCTCCCAGGGATTAAAGGAGTGTACTATCATGCCTGGCCCACACACTTATTCTTATTTTCTTTACTAAATACGTAAGAGTCCAGACAAAATCTTTTGTACACAAAGGCAACTTCACAGACTAGCCAATAAGCCAAATTTTCAGTGTTGAAAAAAAGACCTCAGCTATAACTCATGGGGATAAGAAAGCATCTCTTCAGTCTGTGTTATCATAGTCTAACACAGAAGTCAGCTCAGCAGACAGAACCTGACAAACAAGCAAACAGCAGCTCGAGGTACAGGGTTGGGGCTCCTGAAGGCAAGTGGCAGAAAGGCAGTTCTGAGGCTGGTGTCTGACCGTTCGGTTAGAGGAGCTCACCTGTGCATCTCTGTATACCATCTCGTACTGCTGGATCATCTGCCTGCTGATCTGGCTGCCATGATACACAATAGCATTCATCTCTGTCCATGTCCGGAATTCTCGCTCCCAGTTAGTGATGGTGGAAAGAGGGGCAATGATGAGAAAGGGGCCGTGGATTCCCCTGACAAAGATTTCTGAAAGGAATGCGATGGACTGGATGGTTTTCCCTAGGCCCATTTCATCAGCCAAAATACAGTTTTTTCTGCAGAGGGTAAGAAGTATGTGTAATTCATTACCAATATAGGGAAATTACAGAGGCTAGTTATAACTAAAACTCTGACCTGTAAGGTTAGTGAAGGCTTTATAATTTCATAGAGATTAAATTAAGGCTAGTTTTATGATTATTTAGACTCTGCCTATGCCAACTTTTGAGAATATTTATAAAACAAAGCTTTTAGAATAAAACTAAAAATATTATAAAACAATATTAAGGGGAAAATGTCAATAACCTAAGCTGGATTATTTAAACTTTAATTTTTAAATTAATTTTTAAAGATAGCATACATACCATTGTGTATGTTGTTATTTTTGGTTCCTCTTGTCCCTGACCTGGTACTTTTCTACATTCCCTACAGAGAGCCTGTCTTTTTCTGTTTCTGTGTCACACATATTCAACTGTACTCAACTGTACTCATGAGGGAACACCTGCATTTCTCTAAGCCAGTTTTTAGAGCTGCAAACTTCCCAAACACCAAACGTAAAGATGGGAAGGAGTCCCACTGTATAGCCTCTGTGATCAAAGGACAACATGTCAACCTACATAATAAATTCCTTCTCATGAAAGACTAAGAACATAGCTATCTTCTGGTGATGAGAAGCAAAAGTGGTGGTCCTGGAAGACAGAGTGACCACATCTGGTCTCACTCCCTCACTGTTCAGACCAAAGACCTGGCTCAGCTGGGTAAGTTATGCCCTGGGTCACTGTAAGTAGCAGAGGCTACAGCAGAACATTAGGAACATGCATTAATTTAAAAATAACTGAATGGGATACAACAGCCAATCACAAGAAAATCTCAACTTATGTTTTCCAGATTTCATCTGGTTCCTTTAGATTCTAACAAGAACCAGAATAGGTAAGTCATAGCTGAGTGTTATTGCGAAAATCTAGTAATCTATTAAACCGAAACAAACAGTGGAGTGAGTCTAGAATCTACAACTGCTCTCTTTCAGACTTTAAAGCGTTGGGCATAAGGACTTAAGATGTGTGGTGGCACAAAACTGTTAATTCTAGCACTTGGGAAGAAGAAGGGGTTAGGAGTTTAAGGTTTTCTTAGTGTACATACTGAATTCGAGGCTACCTTACCACATCAGACCCTGTATCAAACCATGGAAATGGAACCAGCCAGTGCCCACCCTTGTAGCTTTGTCATTATCCTGTGGATCAGAACGTGCCCTCTACTCATTTCTCCTTTTGTTGTTTGGGAATGATTCCAGATTGGGGCAGTGCTGCTCTGCCCCTCACTCTTCTGAGCCTCAGTGCATCTCAGGTCAAGGCAACAAGACAGCTGCAGTGTGTGAGCACCGACTGGCTCAGGACCCTCACCTGTTGTACCAGTTGAAAAGAAGCCAGTTCATCCCCTCGAGCTGGTACTCCCTCAGCCGGTTACTGTTCTTATACTCACGAGATGTCTCCAGTTTCTGCCATGCGTCAGAGGCAGGTCGTTCCTAGGGAGGGAAGAGAGAGCACAGTGCACAAAAAGGTGTTAAACACAACACAGAAAACCATGGGTAAGATAGCAAATCCCAAATGCTGTTCGAAGGACAGATTCAAATTGCTGTTACTTTTCTTAATGGTGCTATATTCTCTAACTTTTGCCAGGTTATGAATACTTCTGTAAGTTTAGAGGTAACAGACCAATGTATATGTAGTGTTAGACAGTGTTGCTGGGCTCCTGGGTGCTGTTCCCATCGACACCTCAATTTCCCAACAAGCTAAGGTTACTTGAGTTGCATGGTTTCTCTAACAGAATTTTATATTTGCTTTTTGTTTGTGTTCACCGAATCAGCTCAGTAAAGGACAATGTGTAAAAAAAGTTATCACATTAAGAAAAAAACTCTTTATAATCAAATTATAAATTCTTTCTTTCTTTTTTTTTTTTTTAACCCCTTACAAATTCTTTAATTCCCCTTAAACAAAATACAGGCATCCTTACTCTTTTATTTTGCCATAAGAAATACCAGTTTCTTTCTTTCTTTTCTTTCTTTTTTTTTTTTTTTTTTTTAATTTTGGTTTTCAAGACAGGGTTTCTCTGTGTAGCCCTGGCTGTCTTGGAACTCACTCTGTACACCAGGCTGGCCTTGAACTCAGAAATCCGCTTGCCTCTGCCTCCCACATTCTGGGATTAAAGGTGTGTGCCACCATTGCCCGGCTGAAATACCAGTTTCTAAAACGCAGTCATCTTGTGAATACTAATGAGGCCACATTATTATATATAAAGTTTTAAAAAAGATTTATTATTTTAAAAAGTATGTTTGTATATCTATTTCTGTGTGGGTATGTGCACATGGGAAAGCATTGCCTGGGTGTCCAGAAGCAGGTGTCATATCTACTGCAGGTGAGTTACAGGTAATTATGAACTGCCTGACAAATGAACCTGGGTTCTCTAGAAGAGCTTGTAACCCTCTCTCCAGCCCCTCATATATTAAGTTTCAAAACAACCATGGAACTGTATCTATACTGTTCATTATTTTTCCATAGGCTGTTTGTCTACTATTGCAAAAAAAAAAAAAAAAAAAAAAAAAACCCAAAAACAAACAAACAAACTATTCTTTAATCACTGAAGCTATGTATCTGATGGGGAGTTATTTTTCAACGTTGTCTTTGCTGAGGTAGTAGAGATAGTACTTAACGAGTGAAGTACTTGTCCTGTAAACATGAACACCTGAATCTGGACATCTAGTACCCCACAAAAAGCTAGTCATGGCCATGTACATCTATAATGCCGTGCTGAGTAGGGAGACGTAGGGCAGACATGTGTAGATCTTTTGAGATTGGTCACCCAATTTAGCCAAGTGTTAAGCTCCCTGTCACAACCCCCTTTCCTCCTGCAACAACTAAATGTGTAAATAAACAGGCAAATAATGTGAAAACCAACAGAGGAAGATACGTGTGCACATATACAGAAGAAATGACTCTGTGATTATATCTTATTCTGTGTAAGTTTAGACTCAATTGTTTAAAAATTACTACTGGAACTTCAGTTAAGGTGATAGTGCTTACTTATGTGGACAACTATTTAAATCTTTATATACTGAGCTTTCCTAGACACACATTTTACTTATTTAGGTTTCATATTTCTTATTTACACATAGGGACAACTTTTTAGCTTACAAACAAATTAAGTGTCTGAAGTGACATTTTAAGATCTTGTATCTGGCCTGGAAAGATGGCTCAGTGGTTGAGAACAGGAGGTGCATTTCCAGAGGACCCAGGATCAATTCCTAGCATTCATATGATAGCTAACAACTGTCTGTGATTCCAGTTCCAGCAGATCTGTTGCTCTCTTCTGGCCTTTGCAGGAACTGGGGGTGTGGGGGTACATGTGTTATACAGACATTCTTGCAGACAAAACATCCACACACATAAAGTATAAATGAATAATCTTAAAAAAAATCCTTAAATCCTTAGCTATCAGTTAGAAATGAAGATACTAGATTTTCGTTTTTCTATATATCAATTTTAGTCTTTGCTTTGAATTACTACAATGTGTTTACACCTAACTTATGCTATTAACTAAAGCTGAGTCATTTGCATGTAATATCTGAAAGATAACTTCCATTCTGTCATGTATACTTAAGTTTAATAAAGCTATCCATGACCTTTCAGATGTGACAACTCACCTAAAGATTACTTCTGCTGTGTAAGACTAAGCACTTTGCAATGGGAGAGGTGAAGGTTATCAACAGCACATTTTTAGTCACCATTTATTTCAGTTAAGAATGTTAAATGTACATTTCAATGAGAATAAGCTAGGAGAAAGGGAGAAGTATAAAAGGCCACTACAGCTCACTAAGAGAAAGTTACAAGGAGTTTTTAGAAGTAAAGGAGAAAAACTTATTATGCCAACACATCTTTCTTTTTAGAGAAAAGTCTCTGAACATCCCTGTTCTCACTAGCTACCCTGTTCCCTTTATAGAAATCACTTCAGAGCTTCCAGAACCATCCAGCCTGGATTCCTGGAGCCCATGCCACTCAGGCCACTGGGAACCCTCTACAAGGTAAGGTACAAAGGTTTTCCAAATGCTTCCTCTCCTCTAGTGACTCGATCAGTGGCTGTTAGCACTGCATATGTCATCTGAGAGGGCGCTCCAGCACAGCAGCAGCATTCCCTGAGCCACTCACCACTCTGCATTGTCCTATTCTATACTCAACTGTCCAAATGTCAGTATGGACTGGATTGTCTACACTGAACTTCCTAGTCATCAAGACAGTTAAGGTCTAAAGATCAAAACCCAGAGCAAGAGTCCTTTAGCAAAAAGTACTATTTTTTCTTAAGTTAATTTACTCCTTCATTTATATACAAAAAGAGAGATTTAGTGATATTTTCAGCCACTATTCAGTTCAGAATTTTTGAGATAAAACTTCAAAATGTCCATTTCAGTGCAAATAAAAAAAGCTAGGAACCCCCTTTCCTGCCAAAGACACAGGCAGGCTGGAGAATCCACATGGGGGCTGTGCTGTGAGAACAGGTTGGAGTTCTGCTGATTTGTAGATGGTCCATCAGCCTCAGAATGAACCTCTCTGCTCCTACAGTGGTTTGTTTTTGTATCATGCTTCTCATCACAACTGGCTGGTGCCATTTTTCTCCATATGCATTATGCTCTTTCTAGAAGTCCGAGTTCCTGGGTCAGGGACTGTATACTGAGGTGTTTTTTTTTTTTTTTTTTTTTTTTTTTTTGGTATCGTACATAATAAGCCTTTAACAGATGCTTAATAAATGACTGGCAAATTAAAAGCAGACAAGAATACATTTAGGAGAGGGCTGAAAGGGAAGTAATTAACCAGATAGATAACACATTGTGAACTGTGCAAATTTCTAATTACAAGTCTGTGTCTTGAGATGTTTCTATAAATTTTTATTTGCCATAACACCAAAACCAAACACTGACAGGGAAATACGCTTAATCGACTCTTCTTAATCCCACCAATGAAACAAAATTAAATAACTGGCTATTTTTATATAAAAATAGTGATAAGACAAAACACAATATCAAAAACAGATCACTAAAGCCTATAATGACTTTCTTTTTAACAACTGATCTTTTCAGGATATTTCCATCCTAACAAGGCTCTGATTCCAATTCTGCTGCCTTTTAATTGTTCATACTCCATGTACAAATGACCCAGAATTAGAAGAGCCAACAATAAACTTATCTCAAAATTCTATGCCTTCTCTTTGAGGTTCCAGGGATCCATGAAGGACCACTAAGGTCCACTCACCTTAAGAATATTGTAGTTGAGTGGGGGAGGGGTGGTGTTAAAACAATGAAAAAGGACCACTGAAGGAGCAAGATAGTAAAAAATGGAGTCCCACCCATCTCCTCTGCATTCCATGTCACTGGCACCAAGGGACAGCTGCACACCAAGAATTCTAAGCCCACGCCCAAGCTTCTTACATGCTACACATGTTAAAACAGATCAGAGCAAGTACTGTGCAGGATGCAGTTGAAGTTTGTCAAGGGGAGGAAGCATCAAAGCTAAGATACTTCAGAAGCCACTCAGAAACCCAGTCAAATACACATCATTATTTCTAATTTCAAAATTTTATGGTATAAGAGGTGTCAGACAGACATGCTGATATATTACCACGTGCTTAACTTCAGGGAGAATTTGTAGAGATTCAAATTCTTTCACTTTTGCAGGATCCACATCTTCTTCTAGCTCCCAGGTGCTTTCTTCATATGGCAGGGAGCACCATTTTACCAGGTAATGTGTTACTTCCTGGTGGGAAAATACAAGAAACTTGGTAAAGTAGTCAACCATTCTTTGTCAGGCCCTGAAAAGCCATCCTGCATGAGAACACATAAATGCCATTAAAACAAAGACTATTTGTTGACAAGACACATAATGTGTGAAAAGAAGTGACATGTTTTATGAAAGGCAAATGGCAACACACCTACCTCCCCTGTTTCTGCATCCTTGGTATGAGCCACCTCTAAGATACGATCAATTTCTATATAATCTGGATTAAACAAGTCTTCATCAGGCTAGGGAAACAGAGTAGAGTTAAGATATGCAGTTTTCTTTCCTCAACTCTAATAATCAGTGTTTCACTTTTAAGTGGTCCCTATTCTGGGCTCTTTTCAGAAAACAGACTGAAAAAGTGTACTTGAGAGTAAGTCATCTCACAGAGATTTCTGAAAAACAGTCCTCAAATTCTGCTTTTCATGACTAAATTTAAAGGATCCAAACCATTATATAGTCTTAAGAGTGGCCAAGTAAGACCTTCTATAACAATATGGAAAAGCCAGGTTAAGGGCTCCCCCTGTTTTATAGGTCACTGTTCCCTTGGTGACTTGGAATGATAATTTCCCTTTTGTAACACTGATAAAGTTCTATTTCCTGATTTATGTGGTATTTACACATGTTTTGTTTTGTAAAAGTAAACTGGGATGTACACTTTAAATTTATTCACATGTTTATGCATATTATGCTTCCAAAGAAGGGTAGATTAGGTCACATTTAAAGAAGGATAGATTAGGTCACATTTAAAGAAGGGTAGATTAGGTCACATTTAAAGAAGGGTAGATTAGGTCACATTTAAAGAAGGGTAGATTAGGTCACATTTAAAGAAGGGTAGATTAGGTCACATTTAAAGAAGGGTAGATTAGGTCACATTTAAAGAAGGGTAGATTAGGTCACATTTAAAGAAGGGTAGATTAGGTCACATTTAAAGAAGGGTAGATTAGGTCACATTTAAAGAAGGGTAGATTAGGTCACATTTAAAGAAGGGTAGATTAGGTCACATTTAAAGAAGGGTAGATTAGGTCACATTTAAAGAAGGGTAGATTAGGTCACATTTAAAAGTAGTGAATGTGTACCCGAAGTTCTGCCAAGTGCTTTCATTTAACTCTCATAGAAGAAATGCTTCTACTAGTCCTTTATGCCTGCGCGAGGGGAGAGCTGCTGGGAGGAGGCTATGCATGATATTTATGTACGCATGTGTCACTGTTTGAAATAATGAGCATGAAGATGATCAACCCAAAATTCAAATACTACTCATATCACAAGAATATTATTTATCATTTACCCAAGTTACTAATACAAATGCCCAATAGTTAAAAGATACTTTCCACTAATCCTTACTTCTATGATGTACTCCAATCTTTCAAAAGTCTATTTTCAAAAGTCTGGAACTAGAGATGGCTCCATGGCTAAGAGCACTGGCTGATCTTCCCTCTGGAATACTGACCCAGGTTCAATTCCTAGCATTCTTTACTACCAGTACAAACTCCTGTTATACTATCCTAACATACATTCAACACACTTTCCTCCGTCTGACACCAAGGAAAAGTCATTCCCATGGGACTGCATCAGAAAGACAGAGGACTATACCACTTAGTTTAAACTTTACTACGTATGTACATACGTATCTATCTATCTATCTATCTATCTATCTATCTATCTATCTATCCTGAAGAGTCTGAGGCAAGGAACTGGTGTACTGAGTACTGATCCATGCTTAGCTCCAGTGATAAACAAGAAAGACACAGGCTCTGTCTGCCTCAAAGTGCTTAAAATGGAAGAATCAGACATGTAAACAAATTGCTACATTGCAAATATTTTCTAAAATAAAGGTGTGAAATAAATGTTCCAAGAAACACAGAATATAATATCCAATGGTTCACAACATCCTCATTTAGTCATCACCTTCCTCCCCCAACTCTATTTCAGAGGAACATGTTATTAAAAAAACAATTTTCATAAGCTTAACCACCACAGGGTCTGGGCCAGACTGTAATTTTATTAGAAGGTATGTGTGTAACTGAACCCAGGGCCTTAGACACCCTAGACAAATGCCATAGCAGTGAGCTACATCCAGAGCACTAACTGTGGGGTTACATGAGAAGGAAGGCTCAAAAGCCGATGTCATCCTGAAGCAACTTATCACTAGTGAAAAGGACCACGATGTGAATCCTGGTAAATGGAATTCACGATGTGAAGCTGGGTAAATGGATGAGCAATTTACAATGATTGATGGCACCTGAGTGTCCTCTTAGGATCTAATAAGACTATATTTTAAAAATATTTTTTATTGTCTCTTTCCTTCAAAAGTTATTTGTATAAAACTATACATTACACAGAAAAAAGAAAATAGAATTCCACCAATCAGAGAAAAATGATATGATATTCACATATTTATTTATTCAGGACATCTCCTATGTGTTGTATTCTGATGTTTCTTTTTCTCTTGCACTCTAGTATGAACTGTCCTATGGTCTTATTTTTAACAAACACCACTTCATGACACTAAGCATTATTTCCAAATCACCAATAATTTTCTTCAATATTATTATTAAATGTATAGTATGGCATACTATAGGATATATAACTTAGCAAATGGCAGTTATCCAACATTGTGTTTGCTTTTAATTTTTCACCAGTATAAGCAACTTTTAAAATAGTCAATTCTTTGTACAAAGACTTGATGTCTTCTTTAAGACACATGACAGAACCAGACTTTCTGGAAAAAAGGCCATGTGGATTTGGGACATCTGATGGGTCAGAGCTATTCATGCTCACAAGCCGCTGTCCCTTCCCTATGCTCTTACCAATAATGGCCAACCACCTGTACAGCCTTAAATGCCTTTAAAACCTTCACGCATCTAATAAATAAAAACTGGAAGATTTCAATTTTATTTGCACTTCTTTTGGTTTCTGTGGAAGCCAAACATTTTGGTATGCTTAATAACCAACATTTCCTTCTTTCTGAATTCCCTGAATATTTGTCTACTTCTTCCATTTCAGGTCTGGTACTCTTCTTATTAAAGCTGTTTGGCATATGTCTGTATAGGCACTTAACTTATATGTATGTGTAAACATGCAGATTCCTCCGTTGAACAAGAATATATGCTGTGCAAGTATGCACATGTACATAATTAGGGAAAATGCATACATAAACTATACCTATACTTTCTATTTACTTGAGATGCTTGTTGTGTCTACTGAACCAACAGATTTAACACTGAAACTCAGTGTTTTCTTGTGTTTTGAAATTCTCAAGCTTAATTGTTTTTTCTAACATTTATAGCTTTTTTGTTTTTAAATATCTGTTGTTGGAGGAGGGCCTACAACTGTATGTATGTTGTTCTCACGCTATTTCTTTTCTTTTCTTTTTTTCTTTTTCTTTTTTTTTTCCTTTGGTTTTTCAAGACAGGGTTTCTCTGTATGACCTGGGCTGTCCTGGAACTCACACTGTAGACCAGGCTGGCCTCGAACTCAGAAATCCGCCTGCCTCTGCCTCCCAAGTGCTGGGATTAAAGGTGTGCGCCACCACCGCCTGGCTCTCACGCTATTTTTTATCCAAGGTTATAAGCTGTCAGTTTAGAAAGTTTAGTGAATAACTGGGTATGTTCAATTTATCAGCACCCATATCAGACTTGACCAATAGAGTTATACAGTACTTTAGTTTGAACTTAGAAATATCCACCTAGATATTTAATGCAGAAAGAAAAGCAGCAGTGAAATGAGTTAATACACATTGTTTCACCTCAGTAAAAATGTGCTTCATTTGGGCCTGTTTGTTCCTAAAGCGTTTGATCTTCTGTGCGATGCGGGGATCCTTTTCCAGCTCTTCCATTGTGGCCCATTTACAATGCAAATAGGAACTATCCAAAGACATACAATTGTGAGACAAACATAACAAAATATCATCAAAGTTTCAATAAAAAAAATGGCCATCCTTTATACACAGAAGCAGCAGTTGTCTGTTGTAACTCTGCTGCGCACTGCTTAGAAAAGCCTTGTCTTTAGAGCAATTAATATAGGATTAATTTCTAATCACTAATTTCTCTGCAAGTTCTACTGAAACTGACTCAGAACAGACAAAGGGGCAGATTTATGGGGCAAACTATCAGTGAAAATAGGCAGGTAGCAGAAAGAAGAGGAATGGAAGAGGGAAAAATATACACCATTGAACAGCTTCACCTTGGGTGCACATGAGAAATGCCCAGGAAGTTTTAAAAACACTTTAGTCCTCAGGGCGCACTCTGACTATAATCAACTGGTCTTGGCTGGAACAAGGCCTTTGGTAGGTTTTAAAGCCTCCCAGGTGATTCTATATAAACCTAAAATGAATAACATTGCCTAAGGTGAATTTGACTCAGGCAAGGTCAATGCCTTAGGGGCCAGTTTCTGGAAATATGGATGATAATAAAGTGTCACTGCAAAGGAAATCTTATTCATATAAAATTCAAATACATGTAGCGTAAAAACAGACGTACAAATTTCTATACTTAACGTAGAAAAGCTCTAGGTCGAATGGAGGTTCTCCTGGGTGAACCTGTAACCAATAGAAGGGGGTATCAGTCCATACCTCAGGAAGGCCACTTATATAGGCCAAATCAAAACAGGTAAACCAACCAATACCTACACCTTACTTTAGGAGGAATTTCTGCTGGGAATTTCTATTATCCAGGTCTTTTGGTACAAGCTAACAGTTAACCTTAATCCTAACTCTAAATTTTCCAAAACCCCAATAGTATAAAGGGGCATGAAAGGGGCCTTTTCCTGGCATCTTTTCAATGTCCATGTGGAAAACACTTTCTGCCCAGGCTGTCCCAAGACCCAGAAATGTATGGACCACAGCCTGGTACAGAAAGAACTTAAGTTCATCATTTTCTGGCTTCCCCTGATATTCTCTCTCCACATGGTAGTAAGCCTACACTGAAGGAAAGATAGCCTACATCTGATTTGGCACCAACATACTGCCCCAGTCACTGAACTTTCTCTTAAGGAGTCCAAATACAGCCCAAGACATGTAAGAAAAGGCCACAGTGTTTCCGGTTAGGATTCCTCATCCACCTGTTCTTGGGCCCCGATGAGTTCTTTTGGGCTACAACAAAGGGATAAAAATACCTTTGTTAGGGTCTTAATGGAGAAAACTATCAACTGAGCCACTAGAGACATTTAAGAACTTAGAGTCCTAAAATCCTCTACAAGGACAACATTCTTAACAAGCTCTCACTGGAGGAAGACCAACATTAGTTCTCCAGGCAAACCCTTCTCTACTAGGAGGTAGTGTCTGTTACTGACAGAGAACATCAGCAGCAGCTACCAACCT
Organism: Arvicanthis niloticus; assembly: GCF_011762505.2. Classification (NCBI taxonomy): domain Eukaryota; kingdom Metazoa; phylum Chordata; class Mammalia; order Rodentia; family Muridae; genus Arvicanthis; species Arvicanthis niloticus. The sequence continues at coordinate 130,303,161 of NC_047659.1, forward strand.
CCTGGACGGTCTTGGATGCCAGGATCTTCTCAATTATGTTTGCATCATCTTCTGGAGGCTCCTAAAGACAGAGGTTTAAAAAAAGTTATTAGAAATAATGTCTCAGAGAAGAACTCTAAGCGGAGGCTGAGTTCAGAGGAGTTTCTGATTTCAGGATTTTGGAGACCTGTGTAGATTATTGCCAGAATAGTTGTAATTCAAAATTCTGAAATCTACAACTCATCTAGCCTCAAAGATATAAGATTTAAAAAAACCTTGGCTCAGGGATGTTTAGCTTGTAACACTGTTATTACTACTTCACTCAAAGCCACAGCATAGGGCTGGCAAGAGGGCTCAGAGGGTAAGACCTCTTGGGACACAGGTACCCAGGTACCGAAGTGGAAAAAGACTGATGTCTGAAAGTGTGCTCTGACACACACACACACACACACACACACACACACACACACACACACACAGAGCAATCAACAGATACTAAAAATAAATTTTATTTTTTAAATATTTTATTTACATTTAAGATGCCATCCACTTTCCCCATTTCCCCTCCCTAGAAAACCCCTGTCCCATGCCCCCCCTTTCCTTTTTGCTTTCATACAATTTTTTTAAATGTTAATCAAAGGATTTATAAGTTTGGTAATGCTCAATCAGAAGCGTAACCCAATACCCAACCTAGATATAAAAACTATCTTTGGCTGGTGGAGACCTGTGAACATCTGCCTCCATGCACCCTCTCTCTTTCTCTCTCTCATCACCTAGCTTCTTCCCTTCTTCATCTTCTCTCCTTGCTCCATCTCTTCCTCTCAGTACTCCTTCCCACTTAGCTCCTCCTACATATCACTCTTCCTGTTAAAGTAAAACTTTTCTCTCAAAATACAGTTAGAGCATACTTATTCCTAATTGTACCAGTGAGGTACAAGATAGTCCTAATACCCAGTCCATCATTTTGTTGACTAACCAGAACCTCTGTCATCTCTTCTAACTAAAACACTTACTTGATCCTGGCTTTTTTTTTTTTTTTTTTTTTGGCTTTAGAATGAATGTCAGCTGAAAACTATCTACTCAGATCTTTTCTCTCAAAGTAAATAGCCAGGATTGGCTATGAGACTATGGGTTTTCAACCCCGTCAGAAATCCAGAATGACTGAGTTAACTGAAGTTATGGAAAGCACTAAACATAACTTCTAAAACTTAGCCAATTTATAGAGACCGCTGAACACCTGAAAAGCCCCTATACTACCGAACGTTGAAGCATCAAATCTTCAGCCTTTTGGCCCAGAGTCATCTGACAGACCTTAGTGATGCAGGATTATTAAGGGCTGATTACTCTGTCTAGGCAGATATAATCAGTCGACTATTCTGCATGTGTGTCCTCTTCTGGACAGTAATTTGTCTGTAGATGGAAAGAGGCAATTCTTGCCTAGTGGCTGTCACCACACAACTGGCATAACTCCAAGGATGCTCAATTTCTTCTTACAACCCACAACAGGAAGCTGTCAGAAGCAGACAGGTCTCTAATCAGAATGGACATTAATATATACATATTTGTAGCGTCAATTCTATGGACTTCTGACGTTTTGAAAACCAACTATCCATGTAAGGTAACCTGGACTATTGTCTGTTCACTCCTCTCAGCTATTTCTAAATAAAATATGGGAAACCGCCTAACAATAAACTCAAAGCCATAAATTTGCTATAGTCCCTTAACTCATAGGTTAACCATCCCAAATCAGTTAAAAAAGTTAAAGAAGGACTGGGTCTAGGCCTTGTATTCCTAAATGTCTTATACAGGCACAGTATAGTAGGGTTCTAAGCTCTCATGCAAAGCCCTTATTACACAAGCTGAAGAGAATCTGGGCTGTAAGGCTAAAGAACTAATAAAACTGCTCCTGAGACTTTCTTTATTTGTACAAGTTATACATTTTGATGTATAAAATTATCTAAATTAGAAAATTACCTCAGGATAGGGGTGGGCACAGCTGCTAAAGCCACTTGCTATAAAACCAGAGTTTGATCCTAAGACCCCATGGCAGAGAGCACCGACTTTCACAAATTGTTCTCTGACCTCCATCTGACATGTGTATGCATGATACAAATAAATAAGTAAATAAGGGGCTAGAGAGAGATGGCTCAGTGGTTAAGAGCAATGACTGCTCTTCCAGAGGTCCTGAGTTCAATTCCCAGCACTCACATGGTGGCTTACAACCATTTATAATGGGATCTGATGATCTCTTTGTGTGTCTGAAGACAGCTACAGTGTGTGCTTATATGTAAATAAACAATTCTTTAAAAAATAAGTAAATAAATGTGATAAAATAAAATTAAAAAGTACCTTGAGATTTTAGAATCAATTAATGAGATGTCAATTTTAATACTATCAACTGCAGACCTCAGCAAAGTTAATTACTATTCCTTGGTTTCTGAATAATGGCTGTAGAAAAAAATATATATATATATTACCAGTTTACTAGGATAAAACAGCACACGAAAACACTTGTGAACTATAAGACCAAGGTATAATTAATTTATATTAAGCTGCTGTTTCACTGGTAATTCCAACTGAAAATCTATTCCTTCCTTCCTATCCTAGCCACACACCAAAATTTCCAGGCCCCCGATTTCCATGGAATCTTAAGAATACTCATGATATACAAACATCTGAGTGGAAACCAGCAGTCTTAGAAGGGATTGTGTGTTAGAGCTCTCAGTGTTTAGCCTTCTTTCTGAACTCTGTGCAGTCTCCTTTTGGTGTTTTCATGAGTTCTATGACCTTCCCAGACCTACTTCAATCTAAAACTTGTAGAAGTATAGGAAAGAATGCTCATTATGACAACTTGACTAGCTGGAACATTCCAGAAAGATGATTTGTGCTGCATGTCAATTTCAAACTACTTATTTTAAGTAAGGTTCAACTATCCCAAAGGCCATATACCACTAGAAAAAACATAGTTATAAAACAATTTTAAATCAAGCTTTTTTTCAGAAAAAGAAAAGTGATGATAGTTTAAAAACAAAATAAGAAAAGAGGAGGGAGGCAAATGGCAGTGAAATTATGAAGCTCACTCACCAAGCTCCCAGAACCTCAGCCTGGAGCCTCGGCTACCGGCAAGCCCCAGTTATCTCCCTGTCTGTCTCCCTTAAAGCTGAGGTTATAGGTGTCTGTGTATGTGTGTGTGTGTGTGGGGGGGGGGGTTGGGGGGGTCCTGGCTTGTTATGTGGGCACTGGGACCAGAACATAAGTTCTCATGACTTCAGGGCAGCTGCTTCTTAACCACAGAGCCCTCTATAATAACAGTGTGTCCTTTACTTAAAACACACTTTAATCCACCCTAGTCACATTTCCAATGCTCAACAGGCACACATGGTTGTCAATATCTATACCTGGCAATATAGTCCTATTCTGTTCTACTGATCTATCAGACTATCTTCACAGCAAAACTAATGTCTTTATTATGATAGCTTAATCATCAAGTTTCCACTGTTTTTCCTGTTTACATTTGATAACATATTTATACGCAAGGGCATCATCTTTTCCTTACAGGAGGTGAGTACACAGAGTGGAAGCAAAATCAAAATAGAAACAAGGGAGGGGAACCTATGAAGAAAAGGGAGGTAGGATTACATATTAGTTTAATGATCTTTACACTAGGAATAATAAAATGAAAGTGGGGACAGCAAGGAACATAGTAGTAACTCAGTGTGTGGGCTGCAGATGGGATGGAGAGCTGGGTGCAGGCTCCCACACTAGGTCTTGCTACAGGCTGACAGCAGAGCGAGTCCAGTCATGTCTCTCACTGAACCTGGAGTCCACAGTCTAGCTAGACTGGTTAGTAACGGAGCTTCCAGGATCTGCTCTGCTCTGTCCCCTTCCCTAAGTACTAGAGTTACAAGCCAAAACCCACCTGGCTTTTCTGTGGGTGCTGGAGATCCAAACTAAGCCTTCATGCTTGCACAAGCACTCACCAACTAAGCTAACTCCACAGTCTCAGCCTTTTACTTCTCTGCTTTTCTATGATGGCCAGGTCCTCCAGTGTTCTTGATAATATACTGAGAGCTGTCTTCTCATTCCCAAATTCTAAGGGAATATATTAAATACTGTACTATTTAATATGATATTAGCCATACTTTCCCCCAATAGCTTTTGAAATGTCATCTTTGGTTTCCAAAATATAAGCTATGCCTAGCTAAAACTTTTCTTCATATACTCTTCCTGCTTTTTTTGTTTGTTTGTTTTTGGTTTTGTTTTGCTTCTCAAGACAGAGTTTCTCTGTGTAGCTCGGGCTGTCCTGGAACTCACTCTGTAGACCAGGCTGGCCTTGAACTCAGAAATCCGCCTGCCTCTGCCTCCCAAGTGCTGGAATTATAGGCGTGCGCCAACACTGCCCAGCTACTCTTCCTGCTTAAGATTCACCAGATTGCATATCTATTGCTGATATTTTCATCAGTTTATTAAACTCAGCCATTAATTTTATATTCGAATGCTGCTCTGCTCACATTTCTTTTCTGCTTAGAAGTACAGTCAGAAACACCTTTACGCTGAATCCTGCTTCTCTTCCTGTGCTATTTAGAAAATTCCACTGACGTCTTCATATTCACTAATCATATCTTCAGTTGTATCTAACCTGCTTTTAAATCTGTCCATGTATCCTGAATCTCATGAAGTGATTGCATGATTTTAAATGGTTGACTTGTCCTAACGGGCTCAGTTCTCTATTGGAAATGTATGTTGTCCATCTTTCCCATAATACATCATCCACAGTTCTTTTCAAGTTCTTTTCTGGTTACTTCATTAATTGTGCCATGTCTGTTTTCTAGGAACATCTACTTATTTTTATTCTATGTTGGACACTGAGGATAAAGCACATAATAGTTCCAAGTAATAGTGTCTATTACAGTGTTACCTATCTTCTTAGACACAGGAGGAAGGAGGCAGATGATGCCATCTAGTCAGCTGAGTTGGGTCAGGCCTGGGAAACTGTTAACATTTAATCCAAAGATGAAAGGGAAGAAAAAAAAAATCTCAACATTTCTAAACCATTCAAAACAGTTTTACCTATTTCTGAATGTCCCAGCAGTCTTTCTGGCCAACCCTGATCCTTAGCTTCCAGAACTAGTGCCTTCAGAGAAGACAACCAAGAGCTGTGAGCTCATCTCTTCATTGCCCACAATTTTTTTTTCATGTCAGACGGGTAATGTGCCCACATTGTAACAAGGTTTAATGGGCGCCACATATCACGCAAGCGCGTGAACACCCAATCATCACGCTTTATGAACCAGAAAGGCTCATTGCCCACAATTTTTAATTCATCTAACTTCTAAGTCCACAGCTATTGCAACCTATCCTTTTCTGATTAAACACTGACTTACTATATGACCTATTGCATCTTATCCAGTATCTTAACTAGGTTTCCACTGCTGTGAAGAGACACTATGACAAAGGCAACTCTTATAAAGGACAACATTTAGTTGGGGCAGGCTTACAGGTTCAGAGGTTCAGTCCAGTATCATCATTGTGGGAAGTATGGCAGAGTGCAGACAGACATGGTGCTGGAGGAGGTGAGAGATCTACGTCTTGTTCCAGAGGAAAACAGAAGATGATCTTACCAGGCAGCCAGGAGAAGGGTCTCAGAACCCATCCTCACAATGACACACTTCCTCCAACAAGGCCACACCTACTAATAGTGCCACTTCCTGGGCCAAGCATATTCAAACAACCACACTCAGCAGGGGAAATCTTCTGATTTTCACTTACATTAATTAATTAGGTGCAGGAGGTTTCAGTTTAAGGTTTCTTTCTCTCCTCTTTTTTTCTACACTAATTTCAAAATGATCTCATCTAGTCTCATGATTTTAAATACTAGCTTCATTGTGATGCTTGCCAAATTCACACATCCAGATCAAAACTTCTTTCCAAACTGCAGACTCATATTCTAATTATTTCTTGCCATATTTACTATGCTATCTTAAGGTATTCAGATATATATTTCTGAAAACTAAAGTCATGATGTCTCAATCCACATTTTTTTTTTTTTTTTTTTTTTTTTCATCTGAGTTAAGGAAACTCTACCTTCTCTGGTGTTCAGCTCCAAAATCCTGATGTAATCTCTGTTTCCTCTCCTCACACCCATGTGCAGTGTGGCCTGAATGAGAACAGCCTCCACAGACTCTTACACAGGCGTGCTAAGTCCCCAGACTGGATTTCTTGGAAAGCTAGGAGGTATGGTCTTAGAACAGGTGTGGCTTTTTAGGAGAAGTGTGTTGACGAGAGTGGCTTTTGAGAGTTCAAAAACCCAGTGTCTTTCCCTGCCTCCTGTAGATCAAGATGTAGATCTCAGCTACTATTCCAGCGCCACGCTTGCTGCCATAACCCTCTAAAATCACAATCAGCTCAAGCCCTGTTTAGTACAGATTAGCAAGAAGCATTCACTGACGCACATACATGCTGAAAATAATGCTTTCTTTTTCCACTATCAACTGCTTCAAATATTCTTTTATTTTTACCTACAAAAAGAACACGTAATACGGTTTCTAATGACAAGATTCTTAAGAGTATTTTAGTAAGATCAAAACTCAGGACATATTAATACATGGATGAGGAAGGCAAAAGATTTAGAAGGCATAACACATTCGTAGAATATAAAAAAATTCAAGTTAAAAAGAGTTGGGAATTCAATTCTAATAAATATATATTCATATATACTTTTAACCAGTTGAAGGATCAGCACCAGAAGAACTGATGTTATAATAAGACATTTAAAGCATAACCAATACTCAGGTAACAAAACAGAAGTACTCTGGCTATGCCTCCTCTCAAGTCTCTGTTCCACCAGAATAAAATCATTATAAAGCTCTCATTTATCTGAATTTTTTCAGTTTTGCTATCTATGTAAGCACTTCCAAATGACAAACTTTAAACAAAACACTGAGAATAAGGAAGCCAAATAGGATGGCACACACCTTATAACTCCAGCCTTCGGGGGAGGGTGGGGCAGGATCATATGTTCTAGGCCTGTGTTATACAGACTCTTTCAAATAATAAAGAACAGAGTTTTTCTTTTCTTGCCCATTTTAATAAAAAGGAATTTAAAAATGTGCATTTCTAAAATACTCACTGAAGAAAGAAAGAAATGGAATATGAGGATCTTTTCCCCCTCAACTGAGTTTGTATATAAACAAGATCACATGTGTAAACATTCAGTGTACACAGATAGACAAACTAAATCTGTCTGCCAAACACTCCATAAAAACCCATCTGCTCTTAAATGCTAAGTTTTCTCACATGCTTTCTTAACTGCTTCATTTTCAGAGAAGACCATTTTAATTCAAACACTGGGTACTAGAGATTCCTATCATTTAGAAATTTTATTCACAAAAAAGAAAATTCCCCAAATTTAAAATGTCATTTACTCCCACTTAATTAATCATGCCACTTAATTTTCTTTAGCTAACTATAATCATGGGTCTAACTGGAGGTTCAAGTTTTCACCAAGTGCTACAGAAGTGGTTCTGAGCTTGATCCTGGCTCTCCAGCAATCTTACCAAAGGAAGATACGATGAACACACTTGTCTTAGGACGACTCAGAGCAATTGCTTAGTGTGGTGGTAACTACAAGTCCAGTCTGAGTTTAGATTCTGAACTAGGTGGGTCTAATTAAGCCCCAATGGCAGATGGGACAATGTGTAAGAGGACACTAAGAATGGAGGAAGATAGGGTAAAAGGAGTCCTAGGATAACTGCTTAGGATTTCATCAAGAAACAGTATACAGAACAGAAAGGGAAATAAATGAGAGGGGTACATGGCCACATCCAAAAGAAAAGAAAAAATCCAAGCTGAGTTTTGTCTGATATCAGCAGTTAGGAAGTATGCAAGAGACACAGAATTCCTCTAGTATTTTGGGAAAAATCAGTCTGGGAGTAGATTAGAAAGGACAGAGAATTGTAGCAGAAAATTAATGTTGCAGTGATTTGAACACTCAACTGAGCATAGGCTAAAGGCAGAAGAAACCAAGCATGAAGAGAACATGTGTGGAGAGTGGTTGTACTCCATGAAGAAATAAAGAGACAGGAATCCATCAAACCTGGCTGTCTTAATCAGGGTTATTGTTGCTGTGATGAAACACCCTGCCCACAGCCATTTGGAAGGAAAAGGTTTATTTGGCTTATACTTCCATATTGCTGCTCATCCCTGAAATAAGTCAGGACAGGAACCCTGAAGTAGGAGGCCATGATGCAGAGGCCATGAAAAGGTGCTGCTTGCTAGCTTCCTCCTTATGACTTACTCAGTCTGCTTTCCTATAGAACCTAGGACCACCAACCTGGGGGTGGCCTCAACGGGCTGGGCCTGCTCCCATCAATCACTAGCTAAGAAAATACCCTACAGGTTTGTTTGCCTCCAGCAAGATCTTACTGAGTTATTTTCTCAATTGAGGTCTCCTCCTCTCTGATGACTCTAGCTTATGTCAAGTTGGCATAAAACCAATCAGAACTCTGGCTAAGAATGGAAAGGAGCCCAAGAGCATAGGCACTCAAACTGATGCCATGGCATGGAATCACCCTGGAGGCACAACAGTAACAGCAAACAGCAGGGAGACATGTGTAGGCCTGAGTGACTGCGTCATAGGTAAGAAGTGTGAGTGCCACTGGGAAAAGCAGGCGAATACGAGAAAATGGACACAATAGGGGCCTGGCAAAGCAAACTAATACTTCTTGTCTTTTAACCCAGGAATCACACAAAAACAAACAAGAAAGCAGTTATTTAAATAATGAGTTTGAATATATTCACTCATTAAACATATATGCATAAAATGAAGTATATGTATATATTAACGACTAACACAAAGTTGTACCTAAGTGAAGATTATGAAAAGTTAAAACTGATCCTGTTTTGTAAAAGTTTATAATCCGATTAAAGGAACCAAACAATAGTAATACTAAAAAAAAGTAGAGTGAAGACAATGAAAACTCATCGGACACTGTGAGTGGTTCCGGGGCTCCAGGTGACTCAGCACTGCAAATGAACACAACTGTAACATTATAAAGTAGAAGACAGCCAGGCAGTGGTGGCGCACGCCTTTAATCCCAGAACTTGGGAGGCAGAGGCAGGCGGATTTCTGAGTTTGAGGCCAGCCTGGTCTACAGAGTGAGTTCCAGGACAGCCCAGGTCATACAGAGAAACCCTGTCTTGAAAAAAACAACAAAACAAAACAAAACAAAACAAACCCCAAAATAAAGTAGAAGACAGAAGGTGCTGTGAGAGGTGCCATCTAAGAAGGCTCTTAGAGCTTAAACATACAAACCTGTCTCTGAAGTAGCTCGTGGTTTATAAGAAAAAGTGAGTTGGCAGGTATTCAAAGGACAGTGACAGGGCTAACTATACTAGAGTGTTCTGGCAGCAGAGCTCCAGTTCAGGGGGAGCAGGGACATCCTCAAAAGGAACTAGAACCCAGCCTGCGAAGCATGGCGAAGGCCAGAGGGGGGCACTGAGAGTGCAGAGAGACATGGCGATGTTATGAGCTGACACTTCATTCAAGTTAAAGCCTGTTTGCTCTAAAAGATGAAATCACATAAACTGAACAAATACTTGGGAGGACAAAACTGACAGTCTTGAGTAACTAAACAGAAGTCACCGAGAAGGCCTTTTTTTTTTAAAATGTTGCCCCAGCTGTTCTATAGAGTAGGCTGGCTTCTCAAGTGCACCACCACAATAGCACTTGAAGGGTCTTACGGGAAGACAGAAGACACGCTCACCTTCCTTAAATGATTTGTTGTGCCTTGAGGATTGCCCAGCATCCTAAAAAGGATACATGCACTGATGCTTTGTGTTAGCTTGGGAAATTGGCTCAAACTCCATCAAGAACTCCACATGTAAAAACAAATGTGGAAGAAGCATTTGGTTCTGTAACAGCTAGGTCTCTGATCTTGAAAACCTCTCAATAAGCTACCCTCTCAGGACCTGAGTATCCTAGCCTAGGCTTTAGACTCTAGACTAGATATTCACACAACTGCAACTCTGAACATCAAAACTGGTAAGAGTGCACACATCAGGCTCTTTCTTATTTAAGTTTGGTCAAGTTTTAGGGCATAATACAAGCTCAAATTCTATCTCTGTTTCTCTTTACTATATACTTAGAAAAGACTTATTTCTGATATTATATGTCAGATTAGCAACTGCTACCTTCAGAAAGCCAAAAAATACCTAAAATAAGATAAATGGTTCAGGATAAATGACTTCTAGTAGGAAATAAAATCCCTTGTAGTGTTTTAACCACCAATAAACTACCATAAATGCTCAAGGCGAAGGATTACTAATAAAGCAATGCATTCCTAAGACTCCAAGCAGTTTGCAGGAAGAAATACATCAAAACATTATTCCTATTAATTAGTATGTTAATTAGTTGGATAACCCTTAGCAGAAAATGAAATCAACTTAAGGTGTCAGCAACTACGTAACTCAGACCTGGATCATTCACTGCCTTGTTTACGAATGGCTAAGGATAATATGTGCCTGTTCCTTGGTGCTTTCCTTATGAAGACTGAGGAAAACACAAGCGAGGCAACATGAGGACGCTTTGGGCTGGAAGAAAGGTGGCTGAAGGCCAGGCATCACCAGTCTCTGTCCGCCCACTTGCGTCTGGGGAACCTTGCTCCTACTCTGTGTGAACAGTAGATTCTGCTAGTCAGCACCAGGGCTTCAGAATTGCAGGCAGCTTGTGTCCCAGAATGTATTACTGTTAACAACTCCTCTTCTGCACCCACAGCCTGCTTCTCATTTCCCTTTCTTTTCTTCACTAGATACTTGGCATAGACCTCCTCAATTAACCCCCTTTTTACTTCTCTGTCTGCATCACATCCCTGGAGCTGTAACCAATTAAGGCACCTCGACTGAGAGGTGCAGGACATAGAGCTGCCATGTAGGAACTTGGGTACCGAAGCCCAAGAGGGCTGCACATCTAGGTCTGGGGCAGCAAGGATTTAGTAAACAGTAATTCAGGAATATGGGGTGGGGGTGGAGAGGTGGATTAGCCACGTGGAGGTTAGGAAGTGGCCCAGCCACTGAGCTGTTTTAAACATATCAAAATATAAACTGTGTGTATGTGTCTTTCATTCAGGAACCCAGAATATTGGGGCAGGTGGTGAGGACCACTGTAGCTGCCACTGCCAGGATCACCAGAGTAGCATTCAATGGGCATGGCTACAAGTCCCAATGCCATCATTCTTCTCAACAAGTGCTCCCAAAAGCGAGTCAATGCAACTGAAATGTAAATAAGGTCATTTTGCTCATCTGCTTTAAGTCATTGATACCTTCTCCCTCTAATTCGATGCACAACATTAAGAACACACATGGTAGAGGAGCTTTAGGCTCTGCATAGTATGGCTCTTTCTGCCTTTCAGCTCTTATTCTACAGACCACACCTCAGCAGTCAGCCATACTTATCTCCATTGGTCACATCAGAACCTATGGTTGACTGTAAATGTCTCTCAGGCCCTCAACTTGTGAGTGAACCATTATATTCTCCAGCTTCTGTGTAGTCACTATACCTAGTACATACTTGTAGACCGTACTAATTGCAGTGTTAGTTAAGCTGTATGTCTTCTATTAGACAAAGCTCTGTGGAGCAAAGAATCACCTGGATACTTACGTCTATATCCCTGACTCTGGCCTTGTAGCAGGCTCACAACATGCATCTGTCAAACCACAGTAATTATGAGCCCATCTGATTTCATTATCTGAACAAGTATTTACTATGTTTAAGACTTTGCTCTAATTTTTTTTCTTTCATTATTTTATGTGTATAAGTGTTTGTCTCCATGCATGTTTGTATACTATGTGCATGCCTGTTACCTAAAGGGCAAGAAGAAAGTGCTAGATCCCCTGGAAGTAGAGATGTTTGTGAGCCATCACCCAGGTGCTGGGAATCAAAACTAGGTTCTCTGGAAGAGAAACGAATACTTGATAACTACTGAGCCATCTCTCCACCCACGAAGACTCTCACTTTTAAGGAATTATAATGCATGTTAGATGTAGCTGTGTGGAGGTCAGACAGCAATTTACAGGAGACTGTTCTCTTCTTCCACCTTGTGGGTTCTGGGGATTGAACTCAGGTTGCCAAACATAGTGAAAAGTGTTTTTATCTACTGAGTCCATTTGGAATTCTTTTGGAGATAGGGTCTGATTCCATAGCCCAGGCCAGGCCAGAAGTCACCATGTAGTCTAGGCTGGCCTCAAACTGATTGGTGATTCTCTTACTTCAGCCTCCAGAATGTCAGAATACAGATGTGATTAACCATACACAGCAAAAATCTTACATTCTAATGATTAAAAACAACAACAACAAACCTTAGAGGGGACACATTCCAGTAAAATTATAAACTGGTTATGTCATGAAGGAAATAAGCAAGAAATAATCATTGGGATGAGAAACAGGATTCTATTTTAGATAAAAGAGGCAGGGAAGATCTTTCTACAGAGACTGCATTTTATACAAAACTTAACTGAGGGCTCAGCTCACTTATATAAAGTGCTGGTAGAGATCATGGAGGCAAGCCTGCACAGGTCAAGGCTGTAAATGGGTAGAGGGCATGGCTAGCTTTTCAGCTGGAGAGCATCAAGAGGAAAAAAATCAGTTCTTCAGACTGCTATCTAGTGCAGTGGAGAGGGTATGATCATGAAGGTGCTGTTGAGGAGTTAGAATTTATTCCAAGTGCAGTAGGAAGCCACTGAAAAGTTACCAATGGAAGTTAAGGTGATCTAACTTATGCTACAGTGAAGAGTCATAGAACAACTCTGTCAAGTGGGTGAGGTCATGTAAGGGCTGTACCTCAGCCTGCCAGGCCAGAGTGGAAGCTGAGAGTGCAGATGTCCGGCCAGCTCCTAGAACAGCGATTGTTTCCCCATCATCATCCACCACTTTGAAGTCCAGGTCCTCATTGTATTTTCTGCGCTTTACTTGCCGTCCTGAGCGCCGTTTCTGCAGAACAAATGCACCCATCAAGGCTGCTGTGAATCAAAAGCAAACACTTTCACACAACACCATCATCTACACTTAGTGACAGGGCAAGCTGGATTTCTGTAACTTCCCAAAGGATTCTTCTACTCTTTTTATTAAAAACTAAATTAACATAGCATGGGAGAAAGTAAGCCTATCAATCTCTCAAGTGCTGACAGAGTTAAGGGGGATGTGTTTTAATCATTGTGGTAATTATGTGTCTCCCCATGTCTGCTTCTACCTCAAGGCAGCCAGGCCCACTGTGCAATGAACTGGACTGGAGGGAAGGAAGCTTATCCAGGCGCAGGTGTCGTAGCGCAGGTTATCAGTCGGTGATGAGTGTGTGGGCAATGAACACGCCTGGGAACAGCTTCAGAGACCTGGCTCAATTACTGGGGGGTGAGAAAGGGGTATTTATGCCCCTGGGGAGGTGCCCAGGGTTTCTAGGGTAAAGTTTATGTAGCTGGGTATTATTGGCCAGGGTAGGGGTGTTGGAAGATGCTTCATCTGCATACTCAGGAGCTGTAGAATCCAGGAGTGTTTGTGGGAGAGACCTTATGTGGTCAAACAAGAAGTAAAGCCTGATACCTGATATCAGGGTAATAAATTCTTACTAGGGTTGATGGTGGGGGATCCAGCTTGGGAGAGGGGAGATAGCCAACACCTGCTGTCCTCCTGCCTGAGGTATTTGGGACTGAAGCTCCTTGACCCTTCCTCAGTAACCCTGGGCCATTACAGTCCCACAGTGATGTTTTTAATTCCTTTCTGGGGCTTCTAGTCTCAAGCAACAAGGATGGGAAGTGATCTCTCAATTCTGTCTTTGAAGTCCACTCAGATTTTCTTATATGGTGCTACATTTTACTTTTTTTCAAATTCATATAACAATCAACTCCTAAAAATGTAGTATGAAAAATTAATTAAAACAAATTTTATTGGGACTTAGATTGAGAATCTTATACACTTATAAAAGCAGAGATTTTAATGATGACAAAATCGTAAGTCACATGTGAGGAGGCAGCTTACAACCCTTAGGCAGAGCACATGGCAAAGCAATACAGTGATGCCCTGTCTCTGCCTAGCACTGGTTCCAAGCAGCAGGAAAGTAGCCACAGGTAGCACGTCTCCATAGACACAAACTTTACATACAACAGGCCAAACAAGGTAAGCAAAACCTCAGTTGCTTCTTCTGAAAGATATTCTGTAGCATCTTCATGTCACTATCACCTCTTTACCATCTCACTTCTACAGTGTCTATTGTCATTTGAAGGATTCGTCTTCTTAAGATGTATTTATTTTATATGAGTGCTCTATCTGCATGTACACGTGCATGATAGAAGAGGACACGATCACATAGATGGGTGTGAGCCACCATATGGCTGCTGGAAATGGAACTCAGAACTTCTGCCAAGAGCAGCCAGTGCTCTGAACTGTTGAGCCATCTCTCCAGTCCCATTTGAGGAATTTTTAAAAAACCAACAAAACAAAAAATTTTTTCTCATTTCCATTTAGAAATCATCCTCCAAACCATTAACTCTGTTAAATGCCATCAGCTCAATATGCTTGGTTTTCTGCCAGTATAGTCACCCAACAGCCACCAATTCTAGCTTATATGCTATGCGGTGACTTTTGCTTTGACAGTAGATAAATATGCTGACTTATGAAAACTGATGTTATAAGCCAATGCCTGCCTAGAAAGAACGTCAATGAGGAACTCAAGGGGACCTACCAGTGTGGTCTTATTCTGAATGGTGTCCCAATTCAGACACCCTGCTGTGTATATGTCAGGTGCAGGGGGGTTGGGTGTGTGTGTGTGTGTGTGTGGCGGGGGGAATGGTACTTTCAAATGTTCTAATTCAAGTCCTAGAGAAGGTACCTCAACTTAGAAAAGAAAATCCCCAGCATGTCAAGGGCACTCTCTGGCATACTGTTACTGTCTGTTTCTATGTTTGGAAACTTCCCTTATTATTCTGATATATTTGTATGAGGATGTCCTGTATACCCTGGCCTAGCACTCAGAGCACTACATGGTAAAACAGGTCTCTGAACCTTACACAGCCCAAGTAACAACTTATTTTTCCACATCAACTGCCTCTGAAGACTGTATAAAATATGCTACTTTAAGAGACAGCAAACACACTAAATTCTGGGAGCTTGTTAATGTAGCTATCAGACCTGAAAATAGCCTGTGTGTGATCTGTGTGCTCAGTCAGTAAGTTGCAGACAGTTAGAGCAGTACTCGATGAATGTCGAGACTAGTCTAGTGGCCATAACCTCCAGCAGGTCCCCAGTACCTGGCTGTCTGCAGACTCACTGGGCTCCTCAGGACTCTGCAGAGATTGGTTTGGAAGACTCTGGTCCAGCTCTAAACTCTCCACGGTGGTTTCACTTTTCCTTTTTCCTTTCTTCTTTCTCTCCACTGGGGTTGGTCCTTGTTCCTTGCTATAAGATATTCAGAATTAAAGCTGTTGGGTAGTTAGTTCTGAAAACTCATTGTAAAGGCTATGAAATCATACCCTGGAATTCCAGGACCAATGTGAACTTGTGCCAGAAATGTGGAGAAACACGAGAAGAAACACCTGCATGGGTTGAAACAGAATTCACTTTATTCATTCCCCATAATGACTGCCATGGCTATGATTAATGTTATAGGAAAAAATAGAAATTTCTCTAAAACCTCACTTTGAATTTAAGCCAAAGTCATGACTAGGAAGTTTGATTGCTTCACAGACTAAGAATCATCAATTATAACACATGGGAAGAATGAGCTCTGTAATCTGTCATCCTCTTCTTTTGAACACATTTTATATAAAAGGCCTAGAGTGAATACTAGAGACTCAAAACAAGCACTGTCCTTGCCTTTGTGTGCTCGGTCAAGTTCCCCTATAACCACAGCCTTGGGTGGTATACAGAGGATTCCTTGGAGCTGGGAAGTATATACTGCAAGGACTCACCAAGACTCTGACTTGCCTGTATGATAATTTTTTTACATTTGACAAACACTTTGGAAATACTTTAAGTACTGAAATTCTGCTATTTCACCAAAGTCAGTGTTCAAGTATGGTATCAAACCTAGAATTCATGTACCTTTCTTGTCCTTCCCAGATAATCTGATTAGTGTCTGTATTCCTGATTAATTTTATGCCTTATACACTCAGTAAGCACTCAGTATTTAAGTCTTAAAACTTTTAAGGAATGGATTAAATAGCTACATTAATGGATGGATTATCTGCAGAGGCTGGAGAGATGGCTCAGCAGTTAAGAGCACTAGGGGCTCTTACAGAGGAGCCAGGCTTGGTTCCCAGCACCCACACGGAGACTCACAACCATCTGTAACTCCAGTTCCAGGGGAGCTGACACTCTCTAGTAGCCTCTAAAGGCTAAAATGCTCTAATTAATAAATTTTATAAGACTTTTTGTGGTTGGGAAAATCTTGGAAAGTTTACTTGAACAAAGGCATATATAGAATTCTGAAAAACATTAGAGAGAAACAGTCTCTGACAATAGCTGCAGTTGTTCATCTATGACAGTACTGAAGGCAGAGCTCTTCGCCCTCCTATCTTCTTTATACCCCACACATTATCAGGCTGGTAGGAGTTCATTCTCATTTTATTGTGAGAAATATGAAGTATAGTGAGACTAAATGAAATTTCCACAGTTTCAAGGCTAGTGCACAGAAATACTACATGAGAGAGCTGGAAGAAGAAATGTAGAGCACAGGCCAGAGTTAAGACTTGACACTGTAGGAAAGGGGGCGTGACGGCAAGAGGACAGGCAACCCATGCTAGACACAGCCAATGAGGACTCAAGGCTAAGACTGAGTTGAGAGACCCAGAAGAAATAAACAGTAAGCCTGAGCAAATGACAGAATGTGGAGGTCAAGCAAAGCGTTAACAGTGTGGGTATTCTCTATTAGGAGACTAGCTGATGCTGGGAGAGGTAAGGGCAAGGGGTGTCTGAAGATGGTACCGGGATTACAAAGGGCAGGCCCAGAATACTGGACAATGCATCAGTCTTAAATACAGTCTTAAATATCCTTCACTACTCACAGACCCTGCAACTAGGCCAGTGCAAAGTCAGTCCAGTTCTGAAGTTCCAATCCTGAAGTCTATTTACCTCCTGGAAAAGTTCTCGTGTTTCTCTCTCTCTCTCTCTCTCTCTCTCTCTCTCTCTCTCTCTCTCTCTCTCTCTCTCTCTCTCTCTCTGTCACACACACACACACACACACACACACACACACACACACACAACTATTCTAGTCCTAACCAAGGATGTGAATGAAACACAATCCTTTTAGAGGATAATAAACTTTATAAGGAATTTATAACTTCTATAAAGGGAATCTTGAATGTGCCTTTCTGGAGGTTGCCTCTGGCAAGAGAATCAATTTGAAATTGTAAAAATTCTTCTGGGAGCTCTTCTGATAGACAAATATGAGGAAGATGAATTTTTTTTTTTTTGTAACCCTGCAAATGGGACTTTTAAAAAGGACATCAAGAATATATCCCCTGAATTCATCTTCTAGGATGATTCTGGACAAAATGCATTTTTCCACTTTGTAGTAAGTTTTAAAAACCTGAGGCTTGGGGGTTTATCATCAAAACATTTTATTAATAATTTCTAGGTTTCTATTATTTCTAGATAGATCTGGTCCATGAATACTCGTGTACTCACTATGAAGAGATTCAAAAACAGTGACTTGTTGTAACAGCTCATATAATTATATACAGTGCTTGCTTCTGTAAGATGTATATAAAATTAGAATGACAGAAATTAGCACAAGACCCAGGCAAGGAGGATGCACAAATTAGTGAAGCATTGCATACTTTAAAAATCTAGAGCCGGGCGGTGGTGGCGCACGCCTTTAATCCCAGCACTTGGGAGGCAGAGGCAGGCGGATTTCTGAGTTCGAGGCCAGCCTGGTCTACTACAGAGTGAGTTCCAGGACAGCCTGGGCTATACAGAGAAACCCTGTCTTGAAAAACCAAAAAAAAAAAAAAAAAAAAATCTAGAAAAAGATCTTTCATAATATCCAGCTATACCAATTCTGGGCATGTCCCTTAAGAGCTCTATATTCTCCTCAGAGATACTTATTCGTCCATGTTTATTGCTGCTGTATTCATAATAACTAAGAAATAGAAGCAGTGAAGACATCCAT
This sequence comes from Arvicanthis niloticus, assembly GCF_011762505.2. NCBI lineage: Eukaryota > Metazoa > Chordata > Mammalia > Rodentia > Muridae > Arvicanthis > Arvicanthis niloticus. Next base: position 130,321,298 of record NC_047659.1, read on the forward strand.
CTACTGAAGAATGGATAATGACATGGGGACGGGGACACTGACTGAAGTTATTTAGGCCCAGAAAGACAAATATCACACATTCTATTTCATATGTGGAGAAAAAGCGTTGAATTTTGTTTGTTTGTTTAAACTGGGGTACATGTGGAAGTCAGGAAGCTAGAAAGGTGCGTGATCACAAGTAGTGTGAGTGGGAAATAATGAGGAGGCTAAGCTGGGGATAAGGAGGAGAGAAAAGGACAGAGGGGAGAGGGGATGAGTAAGTAATATTACAGATGTTTTACAAAGCCATATGAAAACTTACTTTGTGTGTGTGTGTTTTAAAAATAAGAGTTTATTGATAGGGTATCCCAATAAGAAGATAAGCAATAGGTCGTCAAACAGATAGTTCAGTGCCAGCTATGAGATAGCCCCTTCCTGCAGTTCATCAAGAGGGAGCTCAGAGACAGAACCCCCGCTTCTGTGATCTATACAATAATGACCAGTCTGCCAGGTATGCCCAGTGGTACAACAGGTTGCATGGATGTTATGGGGATAACCAATGGCTTCCATGAGGAAACTCATGCATGTTAAAGCAAATCTGGCCAAGAACCATGGCTGGTGAGGGAGAAGCTGCCTTCTAAATCCCTATCCTTACATCCACATATTAGTACAACTTTAACTCCTCATCAGAGTTGGTTTTCCCACCCCCAGCAGACAGCAATCAATCATAGTCTGATGCAGAGACTCACACTACCCAGTTTTTCACATGTATGTTAGGCATTTGAACTCAGGTCCTCATGCCTGCACACTGAGTATTCTTACCCACTAGAACAACCTCTCTGCCCCCAAATAGCTTAAAAATTTAGTAATTTTAGTGTGTGTGTGTGTGTGTGTGTGTGTGTGTGTGTGTATACACATATGCCAAGGTTTGAGTATAGAGGTTAGAGAGCAACTTCTGGGAGTTGGTTCTCCTAATATGTAGGCCAGGGATCTAACTCATCAAGCTTGGCAGCAGATACCTTTACTGCTAAGCCATCTTCCCAGGCCCCAAATAACTTAAAATAGATACCTATTGCACTGCTAAATGAATACTATGTTTCTATTTTTGTGTGTGTAGGGGGTTGGGAGACTGGGTATTCAATATTGGTCCCCAATAGGAAGAAAAGACACAGCTAAGGCTGGCCTATGGTATTTTATTCCTTTTATAGCTGACTGGTCTACAGCAGCTAGGATAACTTGGGAGTTTTTCCTTGAAAAAGAAATACTGTGGGACGATGGGTACTTGCACCCACACCCTCAACCCCCACATACACAATAAAACAAATCTTAATAATTTTGGAGAGGAGTGGGTAGGAATGTTAATGTTTTTATCTATACCATGAAGTTGTGGGAGTCATGATTCTAACCAGGGATGTGTAGAGTTATTGGAGACAAAAAGCCTTGGAACGCTCAATTAAACCTTTTGATTCTGATTTTGAAAGCCAGAATATCCCCAGTTATCAGTTTTTAACTTCAGCTAATTTAAATAGGATCTGCATTGCTTGTAACCTAGAGTTCTGAATAATACAAAGTCCTAACATTCCCTGTTTTAACAGCACTGGAGACTGAGCAAAGCAATCTTACTTCTTTCTATAATCCTACCTTTTTAGCTTCTACCGGGGGTCGGGGAGGGGAACATAATTTGTAGGACAGGGAAGGACAAAAAAGGGTACGTGTGTGTGTGTGTGTGTGTGTGTATGAGAGAGAGAGAGAGAGAGAGAGAGAGAGAGAGAGAGAGAGAGAGAGAGAGAGAAAGAGGGAGGGAGAGAGGGAGGGAGGGAGAGAGAGACAGACAGACAGACAGACAGAGACAGAGACAGAGACAGAGAGACAGACACCTATTCTGGCAACAAAATGAAAGTTGATTTTACAATAAAACCTATATCTACTGTAAGAACACACCTACTATACATTCATAATATACAAGGAACTACAAACATGCAAACTATACCAAATTCTTAACCTGTTTCTCTCGTGTTCTATCTACATGGCTTCATGAATTGAGATTTTTGGAAATCTTTACTTCCTGTAGTTTTTATCAGATGGCTTTGCAAATAGACACAAACCACAATTATTAAGTACTGGATTGACAAGATTTCTTATACTACTCCCCTAACTTCAGGTGTTTTTGAGAAGCATGTGTTAGAGTTAGTGCTGTTCTGGAGACAAGAGGGTACATGATGTGTCACAGTATCACACGATACAAGTCTTACATCACAGCACCACAATTACAGGTCTTACTACTCTGTGCCCATCCATTTGAAGTACTGAAAGAATGTATCTATCAAAGCACATTCATCATTTCAAAGCAGTTGCTCATTCCATTTAAAAAATTAAAACCTGCCAGGCAGTGATGGTACAGTGGAAACTATCGCCTTAGCAGGCAAGAATGAGTTACAATCCTTACACTGAGGACAGCTCCTGACCCTGGTCACAGCATCCATTGACAAGCAGAAGCTAAGGACTCCAGCACAGGACCACTATTCCACTGGAGAAACAGCTCCTAAGAGAAGAGTCTCAACCCAGCACCCCCTCAGGCTTTGATACTCCCAGAAGTATGCTGCCAAAATACAGATACAACCCTGAAAAGGCTCATTTGCACATTTCATTCAACTTTCATAGTACCCACATTTAATTCCATCTATAAATAGAGAACAGATTTGGCACAGAAAATAAGGACACTGGTTAGAAGGCACTTGTTTTGGTACAGATGCAATCTGCTGTAGACAAAGTGGAGCCAGATCTGTGCTGCCTTGGAGGCTTTAACTTAAATCTGCACCACTGAAACAAAGACCAGCATACACTGCTGACAATAAAATAAAAACTGAAAGGAATCACAAACTTCACAAAAAGAAGATGCAGTGCTTACCAATTAAAAGCAACTAGAAACTTAGTTTATAGAAGAGTTTGAAATGTACAGTGAGGGCAGTTCTATGCACCACATCCTGCTTCTGACAACAACCTAACTCAGACCTTTTGCCAGGGACTCTTGATCATGGAAGCAATGGCTACTGAAATCTTAGTAAAAAACCCAAAAAAACAAAAAAACAAAAAACACTAAATTTAGATCTTCACATAACTCCCTTAGACCTCTCTGTACTCAATGTATTTTGTTGTTGTTGTTTAATTTTTAATTTGGGTACTTTTAAAAAGTGCCATGTCTTACTATGTAAAGCAGTCTAGCCTGGTAATCCTCCTGCTTCAGCCTCCCAAGTCCTAGAGTTAACAGGCATAAGCCATAATACCTAGATTCAGATGCTGATGCTTTATATTTTCATAAATTGTTTTCTGAGAGTTTCTTATTCGTAAGTCACATGACAGCTGATGCAATGGTATTTAAGATTATCTCCAAAATCTATGTTGTCACAAGTACTGGGGTTCCAAGCTTTCTAGAAGAAACCAACATAGATGAAAAGAAGGCAAAACTTCTAAAGTGTTACTAAGCTTACAAAAATCTGCTCTAGGTTGACAAAGCAAAACAAATTGGGAGAAAGGCTGAAGTAGAGAATGGGGGCTGAAAAAGCCAACTACAACACTTCCTCTTTTTTAGCTTTTTATACTTAGCTGCTGTTAAATACATAAATTTAAATATACCCGATCCCCACACCCCACCATGATGAAATTTCATCTGGGACTACAATTTTCAAAGGATAGTTAAAGAACCTGCTACAAATTTTAGGACCACAAATTTCTTAGGGCTCCTCTTAAGAAATCATCTCTTGAATATAGTCAGAGAATTACTTTTCTTAAAAAGCTATCCCAGTTCTCTCTAGACACAACAAATCCTGAGAGCAGGAGAAAAAGACTAGAGAGATGGCTCGGCGTAAGAACACATATTTTGCAAGCATGAGGGTCTGGGTTTGAATCCCCAACACCCACATAGAAAGCCAGGCATGCCTTTAACTCCAGCATTTGGGGGCAAAGAAAGGGGGCCTAAAAGGCCAAATAGAGTTCAGTGAGAGACCCCACCTCAAATCAAAAATGACAGAGGAAGACATTTGTCATCTCACTCTGGTCTCCACGTGTGTGTGCACAGATATGTGTTCTTGGACACTCATGGGCATATACATGTACATACAGACATCAAGACACGTGGACAGACATGGGCATATACATGTACACAGAAACAGAGAGGGGGGAGAGAGAGGAAGAGGGAGAGGGTATGCAGGGAGAAATGAGCCACTCTTACATGTAGAAATTTCAAAGCTAGGCTTTTCCCTTAACCAACAACAGATCCATACCCAAGTTTCTAGTAATAACCTCTAGCTTGGTCCTAAAGCCTGGTCTCCTGCTCAGGAGCAAACAATCTGAAGAGCTGCATACAAAGTCTTCAGGTTCTCACTTCCTTTGTACTGAGTAGGAATGCCAGGTAACTAAAACATTGGACAGGCTGTGTATTACAAAAAGAAGCAGACGACTTCGAGAGAACGTCTCTTAGGAAAAAGAAAGTTCACAGGGACATGAAAATAAATGTAAGATGCAAAAGCTGCCATTAAGAACAGCACCTATTATACCATGAACTGTTCTCTAAAGAAGCCTTTCTCAATTGCTAAAATCTGGCTTTGCCCAAGGAACTGGAGATCTCTTATCAATTTCATGATTCCACAGGATCCAATAGCTTTTTCCATGTGTTCACATATGTATAGCACTGTGTGTAAAATTGTACATATATACCTATATTTTCTTACAAAAGTAATCCTAATCCTCCTTGGAATATAAGTACAATAATAATAATAACAACAACAACAACAACATAAGCAAGTTATAGTAAATGAAATTTTAATTTCAGAGTCAATGACAAAGCCAAACTCAGCTTCCTGGAGGGGTTTTTCTTGCTTTTAAGCTTTATATCCTTAAGGTGGTCAACAAAACACTTAAAGCAATCTGGAGAAAAGAGGAAAATACTGTTTAAAGAAGGCTTTCTTTACTTTGGAGTTTTAGATTCTTATCCTGAGAAGCCCTAAATATTAATCACTATTAATATCACTCTCAAAAAAAAAAAAAAAACTTACTAGATACTACACTCACTGTTCAGCTCCAGGACACATTCAACTGCTGCTTGCTGCATCTCAACGCAAATGAAATCATTAAAAAGAAAAAAAAAAAAAAAAGAGTTGGAACCATTTTATTCCTTCAAAGAATACCACTGAGTATGCACAGTGAGAGTCTGTGGGAAAGGGGCTAATCCCTACAAATTTTTTTAACAAGGGTTCTTCCACTTTCATTTTTGACCTTAGTCACGTAAACCTGAGGATCTAACAATAAGGCTCATCAGTCTGTTGTCCTGAAAAAAATCACTTATCTTTTATTATTATTTCTTAAATATTTTTATCTTTTAAATTATATGTATGTGTATCTGTGCATTTGAGCAAAAGTGCCCAAGGATGAAAGAAGAGGGAGTCACATCCCCTGGAGCTGGAGTTACAAGCAGCTATGAGCTGCCTGACATGGATGCTAGGAACTGAACTAGCATTCCCTAAAAGAATAGAGTAGGATGGGCTTTTAATCTCTGAGCTATCTCTTAATTTCAGAACTATCTTTAATTATAAAGCAGAAACACTACCAAATATTAACGAGTTCATAGGTATCCTATGTAAATCTTATTTTGAGGGAGAAGTGTTCTTAAATGCAATTAAATTCAGTATGTAGAACATTGTGCTTGTGGCGATCAGCCCCAGGGGACATAAAGGACATAAAGGTGTGGTGGCCCTGATCTCAGGCTCTTAACTTCTACTGAGGAGACAAGCAAATCATACATATACCAAAACCAAAGTGAGCCACTGAGAGGGCCTGCTGCAGAGACAGCATGCAAGATAAAGAATTGTGGAACGAGTTTATTGGGAACGAGTTCAGACAAATCACTTCTCTGTAGAGCTCCAGTTCCAAGAAAGTATGAGAGGTTGAACTAGATCCTTTTCAGTCTTCTGGGATCTAAAGCCTATAACTTATAATGGAGGTTCCATGCCACAGAACTTCAGAAGGGGACAGACACACAAGCATATTAATTTGGGAGAAGCTCCACGAAAAAGCTGAGTTTTGCATTTAGACTTGGGATTGGAAAGGAGTCAGGATATTTGGGGGAAAGGGACATTATGGCTGAAACAGCATGAGCAATCTACAAACAAAAACAAAACCAACAGACAACGAGCGCCCTAAAAAGTCAATGGAGACAATCTAGCTGGCAGGTCGTTTCCAGAATTAAAGATGAGAAGGGGTCAGACCTCCAAATTTTTGAGTAAGCAAAAAAGGAATACAGGTTTGCTCTGAAGGCAACTGTAACAGCCAGAAGTTTCTATGCAAATATAAACAAATTGAAGAGGAAATCTCCTTTTCCTGTTCCTATAATTTCATGGGAAAAACATGCTTTACTTTTCAAAAGGGTACAATACTGGACACATAGTTCTTTAACTAGAGACCTCCGTGACCCCTGATTCCAACCACAAAGCAATGTGAGTTCTCTGACCCAATTTAATCGATAATAAAGCCAATCACTGCATCTCCATCTTTGTTGGCTAGTCCTCAGCTGATTTAGAATCAAGACAGAGAAAAAAGGGTTTGATTTACCACAAACATTCCTGACTGTCGGCATAAATAAGTTAAGAGCAATGCTTCAGAAACAGTGGCTGGGTTGTAGTAGTAATAAGGACTGAAGAAGAGGAGGCCGGAGTCTATAAATCAGTGGCCAAGCTTCTGCAGTAATCCAGGCAACCAGTGAATCATTTATAACCATCACGTATTACCCAGGGTTAAAATCAATAACTGCTCAAATAAAAACAAGCACTTGAGCAAATTTCCAAAAGTAACCCCCCTCCACACACACATCTTAAATACTAACTTTTATTTGTTTGTTTTTTGAGACAGGGTTTCTCTGTATAGCTCTGGCTGTTCTTGAACTCACTCTGTACACCAGGCTAGCCTCAAACTCACAGAAATTCACCCACCTCTCCTCCTGAGGGCTGGGATTAAAGGTATGCACCACCACTACTCAGCTAAAAAAAAAAAAAAAAAATCAATATGCTGTCATAACTTAAAACTGGTTGACTGGAATCATTAATTAAGGGAACTGAAATAATTTTACAAAGATACAAAAGAAAAGCAATCAAAGGGTCAATAGTCCAAGGGCTTATCTGGGCTACACAGACGAGTATTGTTACAAGTTAATGGCACGAGGCCCTAAAGTGCAGACAATGACCACCCTTCTCTACCTGCCATTCTCCTCCCAAAGGACATCTCTTGGCTTTCTAAAGCTCAAGAGTTCACTGTCCTCTATGATAACAGCCTGCAAAAGGACAAGAACATCTCCAGCTCATTCATTTATTCAGTTTAATTACATCAAAACCATACTCCTTTCATTTAATGCTGTAAGGTCTTCATTAGTCAGAATCTTGATTTTGCCTCCACAGTTGATATTCAATTTTGTTTCCTGAAACAACTCCCTATTTTTCTAAAATAAAATTTATAACAATGTTTATATATTATTAACTTGTTTGATATCTTATATAATGTCAATATGAACTTTACAGAGAAGTCAATAAAATGTGAACATCAGAGACCACCAGAATATGGGTAAGTTCAGACACATACTCTGTAATGTCCTCCAAGCCACAGAGGACGGCTTCCCTAGTTATCCCAATTCTCAAGCACTCACGAGTCACTGCAGTTTTCTGTAAGACTAAAATAAATTAATCTGACTTTCCTTCTTCAAACATTCCTTTACCTTAAAAAAAAAAAAAAAAAAAGAAAAGCTCCCCAAAACAATATACAAGGGAAATGATTGGCAGAAGCAAAAACCACATATTGGAGATCAGAGTATCCTTTCAATGTTAAATGAGAACTAAAGACTCTAAGATTTTCATTAGTCTGAACACTGATTTACCTGCCCTCCTTGGCCTTCTAAGGTGGACAGTATTTTATAGCTATTCTGCAGCTACATCCCTAGGATCCTTCTACACTTGTGTCACTTGGATAGATAAAAAGGAAACCCCTGTGGGAGTGAATATCATGAAGAACATTTAAGCTTGGATTAAGAATTATCCTTCTGAAAAGGAAACTAGTCACAAAGCAAACTTGAAGTTGCACTTAAAATCCTTTCTAAAACATATCTCTGTGTTCCGACCCGAGACACATATGTGATAGTCTCTTTATGCTATGTTCTCAACATTCACATCAATGTCTAAGACTTCATGGTCTGACAAGAGAGACAGACACTGTGCCTCTGTATTTAAACTTCAGAAACTTAAGTTCTTTGAGTTAAGGCATAAACATTCTTTTGTTTATATTTCTCAGGAAATCTAAATAATTTGAACAGACATTACAATTGTATACAGAGAGCAATATTAATTTCTCTGTGTGAGGAGTGCAGCTGCTACATGTTCTCTCCTGTTACATAGTATATGGTGAGTCTGTACCTAGGCCTCTGACCTACACAAGCCATTATGTTCTTCTCTGACCTCATTTATTCAGTATTGCTCCAGCAGCTACGGAAGGGTCAGAGACTGTGCCAGACACTGAACTAGAAAATTAGATCAGAAATGGCCTTGCAACAGAGTGTAGAGCCTGGTAGGAAAGTCAGTTTTCTTGTACGCAGAGTTCTGTCTGCCCATGGCCCTGCCAGACTACCAAACTACTGACTCCTGCAGCTGTGCCTCCTTCTGCTTCTATACTGCTAAGTGTCCTTGCCATCAGATCCAGGATGTCCTTATTATGCAATATACTTTATACAAGTTAACATTTAAACTCTCTTTGTTGTTGTTGTAGTTTATTTCATTTGTTTTTTTGGAGACAGGGTTTCTCTGTGTAGCCCTGGCTGTCATGGAACTAATTCTGTAACATCTGTGGCCTCAAACTCAACAGATCCACTTCAGAAGTGCTGGGACTAAAGGTATATGTCATTACTGCTTGGCTTAAATTCTTTTAAATACAAACTGAATACAAAGAAATTACATGACCAGGAGGTGAGACAGGGTTCATTTTTGGTTGACCGCTAACAGGACATAAAGAACACAAGCACACCATATGAAGAATGCTAAATATTAGGAACACAGACTAAATAAAAAGGACCACTGGAATCTGAAGGTTAGCAATTCTTGGAATTTCCTAAAAGTGAAGTGTTTTTGAAGTATGATAATTTTAGACATTAGAATTAGAAAATAATTAGAAATTAGAAAATATCACCTGCCATATGCCGGAAGTGATGTAAATAAGGCACACAGCTTGGGCCAGCAGAGGTATAGTCAAGTCCGGCCTAGGGGCTGGGCTAACAGCAAAGGAAAGCAGGCCCATGAAGGCAAGGGCAAGGAGGAAAGCACACACCTGGCCTTCTTGGACTTTGTCCTGGATCCATAATCAGGGCAGCTCCTCTTCTCTTTACCCTCCCGGGGCTTCCGGGGCTTCCTCACACCATCTCTCGGCTTGGGCTCCTTGGGCTCCTTGGCTCTCTTGGGCTCCTTGGCCCTTCTGGGCTCTTTTGGCTCTTTGGGCTCCCGTTTCCGCTTTGGCTTAGGCTCTCGGTCCTTACTTCCCTTTGTGCCCTCATGCTCCCCTGGCTCCTTTTTCTTCCGTTTCTTCTTTACTCCAGTACCTCTGCCTCCACTATCCTCCATCCCATTATGGGATGTCAATTTCCTAGAAAAAAGGGTGTCAGCTTCCTCTTCAGTAGTATATAAGTCCTTCTGGGTCAGACAATGATTGGCAGCTTCTTCGATGTTCTCTCCCTGATCAGGACTGCAATCGAATGGTGACGGAGATTTGTAGTCAAAGTTAACAGAGGCATCCGACATTGGGGAGTGATTCAAAGCTCTTAACTTGGACAACTGTGAAAGAGAAAGAAAAGAAAGCGCATTACTCCCTCATTGCTCCATACAAAGTGTGCTATTAGGTTTGAAGACATAACAGATTTAGTCAGTAAGAAGTGAGTATCTGAGTTGCTACTAAGTGTTAGTTCTAGTACACTAAGCCCTGGGATACAGTAGCAAGCAGGGCACAGCCACCTGTGGCCTTATGCAGGAGTAGCACAGCACTGGTATGTCACAAGCCAGCATACCAGTCAGTGAGATGGCTTACAGGCAAAGATGTTTGTGTTCAACTTAGGATCCATGTTCAACTCCCTGAACACTTGTAAAGGTGAAAACCAATTGCTCTGCAACCTCTGTACATGCACCATGGCATGCACACCTACACAAATATATCACACACACAAATTCTTATCTTAGTACATAATTAGTATATAAAAATCTGAAGGCTTTTTCTCTATGAGGAAATCTGAGATTATTTTATCTAAAACAGGCATGTTTATGATAGTTCTCTATAAAAACAAAACAAACAACAACAAAACCCTCCAGATGTCATCAAATCCTAGGCATACTGCAGAGCCCTGAATTGGGATTTATGATATTCACACACAATGCTACTATTCAAGTGTGTTGAAACCTCCTGGCTGTGAATTAAGGTAAGTTCCTGGGGTGAGAAGACAAGATGCTTGCACTGCTTTACCTCTCAAAACCCATTCTCATCAGTCACCAAGAAGCATCAACACTGAGGTAGGCTGACTCTGAACAAGTACGATCACTTCAAGTTTTAGTTGTGGAAATGTGGCTCCTGGGAACTGAACTCAGATTGTTAGCGTTGGTGTCAAGTGCCTTTATCTGCTGAGCCATCTTGCTGACCCACAGTTTTACTTTTGACAGTAAGTAACCCTAGGCCTGTGATGAATGTCACTGAATGCTATTCAACTCAATCCCAAATACCTTTGGCCACTTGGAAAATCAAACTACCCAAATAGGAAGAAACTTTCCTGTGACAGATGCCAGGAGAAGTGTCACAGGAGGGAGCTAAGGTAGCACCAAAAAGAGAATTTCAAAGCCATTTCTGAGTACAATCAAATATAAGCACAGTCTCTCAGTGAATTTTAAGGAAACAATTCTTTGGAGGTAGAAGTTTCATCTTACACATTCAGTCTGGTATTCCAAAAAGTACTTGCCATTTCATAACTGAGGTAAACTGGCAATGGTCTGATAATAATGGGGGTGCTAGCTCCAGGGACAGCACCCACTCCTCAATCTAGAACAAAAAATGACCTAGGAGAACTTTCCAGGAAGATGGTAAAATTGCATTCTGGTGATAGTTTAGAAACAGCACCATTTCTGAGTGCTTGCTCTCCTACTAAAAGGCCTGGCAAGTTATAAACCACAAATACTTGCCCAGGTGGTGTGGCTTCTTCCCACCAGTGTTCTGGTTCCCCAAGCTGTACCCACACTTCCTGGCCCACACTGGGAATAAAAACATTGCAAATTCAGCCTCACAGTACCCTGTCTGCTTTTTCTAGTGCTCTTTCCCAGTCTGAGGCTCAAAGCATAGCACTTGAGATTACTGGAGAAAAACAACAAAGAAAAGAAAGGTTTTTCTTTTGGATGTTTACAGTAAGTGAAGTCCTACTAATAAACTGACTTAAATCCTGTGGGTAACAGCTGTTCTTACAAGATTCAGTGCTTTAAGAAAGGAAAGGAAAAATGCTATGTGCTTGTCCTGGGAGTATTCCATGCCATAGACACCTGGTCCTTAGAGATCAAGTTTTCTTAGTGTGCAACAACAGGCAAACTAGGACTGTTAAGTATTCAGCCCTAACAGAACAGCTATATTACCTCCTGTGAGGTTTGGGAAAGAGCTTAGAAACGGGAGCAGAAACAATTTAAGGGTTGAAGGATGGAGAACAATAACATAAAACAATCTTCTGGACATGACACAGCTCCTGCACCCATAAATTCACAGCAGTGGTAGCTACTTGCTTGAATAAGCCCCACCCCCACCCCAGGAGCTGTAGGCAAAACAGTTCGTGGCTGCTGGTAGTGGTATAGTCACTAGTGCATTGTCTTGTTCAAGTAAATAAACTCCTATTTACACTCATTCAGGCAATCCGAACTTAAAAGAGGAAAAGGAAACCATAGTTGAACATAGGAGGAGGATTTTGATGGGATGGGGAAGGGATAAGAGAGAATAATGAAGGAGACTTTGACCAAAACCCATTACGTATGTGCGAAAATAAAATACATTTTTAAGGGGGATAAATTGAAAAGTAATTTGCTTATTAAAGAGGCTTTCAAAGCCTAAAAGACTAAATTTCACCAAGATAGCTTATTCTAGGTCAGAGTGAGATTGTCATGACAAGGTCTCTTTACTCATGCAGAAGTCTTTTCAAAAGGCAGTAGCAGTACACAAGGTCATACAGAGATACTAGGATGACATAAGACACTGGGCCTCATTTGAAACCTCTACAATCATCTAACAAGGTAGTGTGAAAGTGCCCAGTCTGTAGAGGGAGAAGTGGGAGTGGAGATTGTAAGAATGTGCTCTGAACATACATACAGCCAGTGAGCAGACGACTGTGGATTTGAAATCTGACAAACACTAATGTGTATTTTCATGACTTCCCAGCGAACCATAACAGGTTATTAGGTCACCAGGACAAGCCAGATGAGACTTGATTAAACATGTTAAATATATACACTGCTTTGGGAAAGATCAAGTAGTCTTTGCTAAACTAAATATACACCTACCTGCTATCTACAAGTTCCACTACCAGGAATCATAGATAATTATCAAGGAACAACCCCTCAACCCATCCCTACGCACACCAAGTTTACAGATAAGAAATAAAAAACTTTCCAAAGCTAAACTCCTCGAGTGACAGAGCTGGTGCTTTCTAAAGGGGGAAGCACAATTATTTGATGTTGAAAGGGGAAGTAGCAAGTATTAGTAAAAAAAAAAAAGTTTTTTAAATTAAATTTTGGGGTTAATACATGGAAGCATTTTTTATGTTGGGAACTTGGAAAAGATTCCTGAGGAGGTAAAAAAAAAAAAAAAAAAAACAAACCCGACACAGAAACATTTCTTTCACATACTTCTGAGACAGGAGAGATAAAAAGCCCCAGAACACAATCTGATGTCAGTATCTCCACTTTGAAGTGGCTATAACAGGAACAACATTAGAGACGGTAGACCACAAGGGACCAACAATAATTTGCTTCATATCACCAACTTAAACAGGGGCAAGAGTCTAGGAACAAGGTAAAAACAGAAACAGAAAGGGGCTGTTAAAAAAAAAACAAAAAAAACAAGTGGTGTTCCTTTGATCTAAGCTCATTAACCCACAATACTCCTCGAAAAAGTTAAATCTAGAAGATTAATTAAAAAGGGTCAAAACAAATGAAAAGATTACAGTCCAAGGCAATGGTTCTCTAATTAAGAAAAGTCCATTTAGTACATTATCACAGGCAAAAAAAGCCTAGGTTAAAAGAAAAATGTACACACAATGTATGTATGCATACATGTATACTACTGAAGAGGAAGCTGATAAACTTTTTCCTAGATCACTGATGTCCCATAATGGGATGGAGGATAGTAGAGGCAGAGGTACTGGAGTGAAGAAGATCTGGAAGAAAAATGGGCCAGAGAAGCAAGAGGGCACAAAGAGAAGCCAAGCCAAGAGACCAGGTGAGCCCAGGATCTGAAGACGGCCAACTCGGCACGTGTTCTTGTCAGTGAGTCCATCAACAGATAGACCTTACCTCCCTCTCAAGAGGCCCAGAAGTCTTCACCCTGGCGCTAGAGTGTCCTGCTTCATTTATGTACCTCAAAGGCAATGAGTCTACCTCCTTTTACTCTTTAGCCTTTACTCTGACCTCGAGTATGTATTTCAGATACAGAATCAATAGAATGATTGTGTAGTGCATATGTGGGGTAGGGAGTGTCCTGTAAAGGTATATTAAGACACAAAGGAAGAATTTGGTGCTCAAAGGAAGGAGTTGGAGAAAGTCCATTTTAAATCCTTTTGATTGATGAAGACAATGTTTTAAACTGCCAAACTGAAATGCTGAAAAGAGTCTTCCAGAAAACCAACTGAAGGTCTGCTTGGTGTCAGCCCTGCTCTCTGTCAGATGCTGCTGAAAAGTCTTGGCATCAATTGTTTACTCACCCCCATTATCTGTTAGTCTTCCTCCCTCACTATTTTCAACCAGGGCTCATGATCCAGCAATGGCTTCTGGTGGTAAACGCTTTCCTAGAGATCTGAGCTCACCTTTCCCTCAGAGAGGACACAAACTGTGCTAAGAACATGGCAGCCAGCTAAACCTACTACTTATTCTAGTTCACCTTTTGCCACCACAAAACTGAGCACTCCACTCTAGGCTGCCCTTTTGTCTCTTACTCCTAAGTACTTCCTGAACCTGCCTATGCTTACTCTTTTCCTTCCACGTCGAGTTCTTTGACACAACTTGGCTGACCCCAGAGGCCCTGTTCTTTCTAAAATACTTTTAAGTCCTTTGGTGGGTCTGATAGTACCTGTGTCTCTTTATTTAACACCAGACTACCACCCTGCCATGCACACTGTAAAATCCTGGTTCTCCTGAATCATGTGCCATTCTCTACTTTAACTGCCTCTCTGTAATCAGACTATACATTTCTTTAGAAGAACATTTAAGTCACTGCTGCATCTGGCCTGAAGTAAAACTTAAATACTTCTTGCAGAAATGTGGAAAACTCAGCAGTATTTGTTTACTGAATGAGTCATGTTCACAATCATCCAAGGAAGAAAACATGGTCTAATGGTCCCAAGGTCTGTGATTCCCACTGTTCTCTGAATTACTCTTCTCAAGGATAGAAAATGACAGCTATGCCTGCTCAGTATTTGTTCATGGAAGCAAGGTGCTCCCAAAGTCACCAGGTCTATAATATCTCCTGATTATAGCTCCAAGTTTTAGTATTACATTTTTAAACCGGATTAGTCGATCTAGATTACTAAAGTACACCTTTAACCCTTACTATTTGTATATCAAATCTCATGTTTGTACTTTATACTTCTTAGTATCAAACAAGGAGATTAAACAAAAGAATCAGCATAGGTCTGTTTTCAGTGAGGTGAGGCTGTGTCCCCTTAAGAAGTTATTTTCAAGCAGGGCAGCGGTGGCGCATGCCTTAATCCCAGCACTTGGGAGGCAGAGGCAGGCGGATTTCTGAGTTCGAAGCCAGCCTGGTCTACAGAGTGAGTTCCAGAACAGCCAGGGCTACACAGAGAAACCCTGTCTCGAAAAACCAAAAAAACAAAACAAACAAACAAACAAAAAAAAAACAAAACAAAAAAAGAAGTTATTTTCAACACTAAGAAGCTGGGCTTCTTACAAGTCATACCTTATTTTTCTAGCTAACTTTTGCCTGCCTACTATTGTTACCATCTTAGTGATTAAATTCTATACACACTTCTTAGAGGTAGTTTAGTTATTTTCATCAACATAGATAAAAAGACTGTAAGAGAGAGATTCTTTTTTCACAGTCTTTTTTTTTTTTTTTTTTTTTTTGCAACATTTCCTTTGGCAACACAAAGTCAGTTTTTAAAAGCCTTCATGATTGACGTGCCACCTGTTATGCCCCTTCTGGTTAATAAGAAGCTTGATTATTTATTGCTAAATTTTGATTAACTTGTAAAAAAAAATCTGTCATCTCATTTTAAATTTTCTTAATAAAATTCTGAGCAAGGAAATGAGAAAATTTAAAGATCAGAATGCATGTATGTGCATTTTTCTTCAAAGATGTGGAAAAATAAACTAGAAGGGATGAGAATTTTTTTTTTTTTTTAAACAAGAATGGATGTTTTTAAAACAGGTTTTCCCCTCCTTACTTCTTTCTCCAATGCTGGGGATTATCCAAGCCAAGCAAGTGTTCCACCTCTGAGCTATATCCCAAGCCTACTATTTTGTGTTGCTTCTAACATTTCAGAATCATGGTTAAAGTAAGCTTGATTGCTATTCACACTGTTATACACTAAAGATTTTCTTGCTTTGACATAACAAATACTAAGAATTTCACTATCTCATTTAATCCTTTTCTACACAGTGAAAAATGAGGCTGAACTTGCCTCAAGAGCCTAAGTGGTTCAGTGGGAATTTCAATCTCATTCTATGAAAACCAAAGCCCTTTCTATCCATCCCTAAACTGTATGACTACAGAGTGTTTTATCTCCAGTATTCATTTCCAGTTCATGCTCTTTTCAGACATATGTCAGAGTCTACCTTAGGATAAGTTCCTGGCAGGTAAAACTTTTCTGTGGTGCTTACTACCAACTGAAAGAGAAATCCAATGTTTAAGTAGAAGTACTATGAGAACTGACACAGATGAGAATAATTTCTCCAGCTCAAGCTCCCCAGCAAGGGCCACCTAGAGGGTAGGCTTTCTGATACCCTACATCTCCCTATATAGGATCCCAAAGGAGGAGACTAGAAAAGAAAGAGTGGCCAGTCCCACCCAACCCTCACCTTGCATGGGTCCCAACTCAAGATAGAATTCAGACCCTCTGACTCCACCCCCGCAAACCCAGTTTCTAGATTATCATCCACTTCTATAAAAAAGAAAGGCCATGTATTAGAGACAGACTGTATAAGAGGCAGAGGCACATCTCTTACATTTCCCATCTCAAAGCCACACTGGTACTGGTGAGTCACATTCGCCACAGTTATAATTAGTTTATAGTTAAAAGAATACTTTTAGGGCTAGTGAGGTGTCTCAGTGGATAAAGGTGATTGTTGAGTTTACCTGGCAACCTAAGCTTGAGTTTGATGCCCCAGAGCTTCCCAGAAAGGTGGAAGGAAAGAAATGACTCCACAAACTTGTCCTCTGACCGTTACACATAAGCTACACATAAGCTACTCATAAACTACACTCGCCTACACATAAACATCAGATACACACACACACTCACATGCACACACACATGCACACACACAGACACACATATACACATAGATACAGACACAACAGGGGAAAATGCTTTTAGCAAACTAAATATCCAAAAATGATTAATATGCAAACTATAGAGAATTGGTCACATAACTCAGAAAAATATAAAGAGCTGTCCTGAGAGGAAGCATTTCTACCAGGCTAATTTTTAATGTTCTGATTCAGTTTAACTACACTGCTCCTATATGGGCATGACTGAAGCAAAAGGGAAGCTCTATGCACTAGTCACTCAGAGCTCTGTCCTGTGAGAATGATGAGCACAAGCAACAGGCAACTATCCATCAGAGATTAAAATGTGAGCCCCAGCCTATCCTCTTTAGCAACAAACAACAACACTTAAAAGAAATGGGACCACTTACTTGCTTCTCTTTCTTCTGTATTTTCATTTTCATCAATTAAGGTAAGATATTTATTTCTATAAAACATAAAAAGGCAAAGATTATAATAAGTCCCACACAAACCATTTAGATTCCTTCTAGATTAACTGTCCAACTGTGCCCAGATCTCCAAGTCTACACATAACTCTCACCAGACCCAATTTATTGTTTCAGATGGGATGAAGTAAAAAAGAGATACTATCTTTACAGATCAGGTAATTTATAAAAGATGCTGGCATATCAAAGCCAGGTAACTAAAACCAAAAATAAAAACAAATGGCATAACTTTATCAATGGAAATGAGGAGAAAGTACAAACAGGTAAGCTTCATTCTTTTAGGGGAATATATGTTGTTGTTTTCTTTGAAGTACAGTTTCTTAAGCTGTTGGCCATGATGACATACAGGGTTACATAAATAAATGTGGAGAAAAAAAAAAAAAAAAAAAAAGGCAACAGTGAAAAGTTTCTGAATGGCAACTACCGAAAATTAGAATCAAATGTATAATGAAGCAAGATTTCCTGGTAGTATTTGCCTACCAGGAAATACACTACCTAGTATTTGGTAGTAGTGTTTGTGTCACATGACTTCACCGCAGCCTTGGTTTGGAACACATATTTGTTCTCTGCATTGAACTCACTGTCGCATGACTAATGAACCATGGCGCTAATGAACACAACCATGTGTGATGCTGCAGAGCTTTCACTATCATACAAAGTTTTCTTCTATCAAAACAATGGCTTTAGTATAGAAAACTAAAACTTTAGTATTTTCCTATTACTATTCCCCAGCATATAAATGTCAAATTAGTCTATTTTTGGATTGTTTTACTTTAAAATTTGATTTTAAAAACTGATTTTAAGAATTGCACCAATAGCCAGGCGGTGGTGGCGTATGCCTTTAATCCCAGCACTTGGGAAGCAGAGGCAGGCGGATTTCTGAGTTCGAGGCCAGCCTGGTCTACAGAGTGAGTTCCAGGACAGCCCAGGCTATACAGAGAAACCCTGTCTCGAAAAACAAACAAACAAAAAAAAGCACCAATAAGAACTGATCCAAGAAAAAAATAGAGATATCAAACCAAACCAAATACTATCACCACTACCAACGACAAAAAAGACCCACCAATACAAAACCACAAAATATTCCATAATTTATACTTGGTGCCACAAACTAACATGGTCAAATAAGCA
Organism: Arvicanthis niloticus; assembly: GCF_011762505.2. Taxonomy (NCBI): domain Eukaryota; kingdom Metazoa; phylum Chordata; class Mammalia; order Rodentia; family Muridae; genus Arvicanthis; species Arvicanthis niloticus. The sequence goes on from NC_047659.1 coordinate 130,339,663, forward strand.
AGTTACCAACATTATCAGGAATGTGCAAAAACAGGCCCTATTTACCTAATGGCTAATGGCACTTTCTTTTCGAGCTTTCAGAAAACCATTCAAACCAAGGTGCTACTAAATCTCTAAACTGCCCCAACCCTTTCTCACTCACCAGCTCCACTTTAAGGAAGGCATCACAAAGAAATGAGCCAGGAAGGAATGTGCTTGAGCCATAGAAGATGGCTTAGGGATGATGGGGTGGGATGAAGGAACATACTTCCTACTGCAGAGGTTCTTGGGCTTCTGTCATCATGAGCACATGTCAGTGAAGGCATATTAACACAGGCTAGAAAGGCTGGGAAGAGGTACACATGTTTCCCTCAGCTATACTCTGAAACTCAAGGCAGTATAGGTCATGTGACTGAAAGTGTGATGGATTTTCTTGCTTGTCAACTTGACTACAATGAAATTAACTACAAGTCAAATGGCTGGGCATGCCTGTGGGAGATTTTTTTTCTTAAATAATTTGAGTAGGAAGACTCACTTCTGATCTGGTTCTTTGAGGTGGGAAGATCCACCTTTAATCTGGGCCACACCTTCTGCTGGCAGTCTACATAAAGAACATGGAAGAAGGAAGCTTTCAATCTGACTGCTTGGTTTCTCTCTCACACACTGAGAGCCTACTTTTCCAGGATTCTGGTGTATACTAAAGACCAGCTGAGACATCCAGCCTCATGAACTGAACAACTACTGGATTCTCAGACCTTCTGTACACAAATATATAAAAATCCTATATAGAAATATAAATGAGAGAGATTCATTATATAGGTTCTGTTACTTTAAAAAAACTTGACTAAGAATGGATTAACTGTTCCAGTTCACTGAAAAGAACCCTGGGAAAGCTTAAAATCATTACTGTTAGTTCATCTCTAAATGCCTTATAGGTTGCCACAAACCTACATGCTACCACCCCACAAAATAACAGTAGTTAATAACATCAGTAAGTGTTGAATAGACACTTCAAAACATTGTACAGTTCCTAAGCACCTTACAATCTATAAACATCCTCTTTGAAACTACCCCTACTTTTTAAAAGGCGTTCTGATGGCATACATTAAAACACAAAACAAACACACAGTAACCCTAGAACTCAGCTTCTATAAAGCTGAATGCAGTACACCAGGAATGGTGTGTGCTTCTGCACATATTAGAAAAGATTTTATGCCCTCTGCTGCTGTGTCACCAGCACTCATAAGTTCTGATTAGATTGTGACTCAGTAAAGAACAAACCAAATAGTAATTTCAGAATCTCAACACTTAATTAGACAACATAATTTATACATTTCAGAAAGCTTGCAGTGTGTAAACCAGGAAATCTGTCTTGGAGAAAAACTAACTTCTGAATCACAGCCATAATCTACTGGTAGAAATATGTATAATTGTTATTAAGATGAAGTTGTAATTTATTAAATGGTACAAAATTTATTTTGATTTCAAATTTAAGGTTTTCATTGGTACGAGCTTCTTATTGATATAAAAGTGAGATTAATATTGTTACTCTCATAGGCATCGTGCCTATATAACACATTTAGGAATACAAGGCTTAGACCCAGTCCTTCTTTAACTTTTTTAACTAATTTGAGATAGCTAGACTGTGAGTTAGGGCCTATAGCAAATTCATGGCTTTGAGTTTATTGTTAGGGTGTTTTCTCTATTTTCTTTAGAAATAGCTGAGAGGAGTTAACAGACAACAGTCCAGATTACCTTACATGGATAGTTGGTTTTCAAAACATCAGAAATCCACAGAATTGACATTATAAACATTTCTGTATTCATGTTCATTTTGATTAGGGACCTGTCTGCTCCTGGCAGCTTCCTGTCTTGGATTCTAAGAAGAAATTGAGCATCTTTGGAGTTACTCCAGTTGTGGTGAGACAGCCACTAGGCAAGAATTGCCTCTTTCCATCTACAGACAAATTACTGTCCAGAAAAGGACACACTTGGAGAATAGTCAACTGATTATATCTGCCAAGACAGAGTAATCTCAGCCCTTAATAATTCTGCATCACTAGGTCTGTCAGATGATCCTGGGCCATAAGGCTGAAGATCGGATGCTCCAATGTTCTGTAGTATAGGGACTATCCAAGTGTTCAGCAGTCTCTATAAATTGGCTAAGTTTTAGAAGCTATGCTTTGTGCTTCCCATAATTTCAGTTAAGTTAGTCATTCTGGATTTCTGACGGGGTTGAAAACTTACAGTCTCATAGCCATTCCTTGCTATTTACTTTGAGAGAAAAGACTTAAGAGGATGGTTTTCAGCTGACATTCACTCTAAAGCCAAGAAAAAAAGCCAGGTTCGGAACTAAGTCTTTTAGGAGAAATGACAGAGGTTCTGTTTAGTCAACAAAATGATGGACTGGGTATTAGGTCTATCTTGCACCTTACTGACATAAATTGGTATAGTTATGCTCTAACTGTATTTTGAAAGAAAAGTTGTATTTTAACAGGTAGGGTGATATGTAGGAGGAGCTAAGGTGGGAGGAGTAAGGAGAGGAAGAGGAGGAGTAAGGCGAGGAGGAGGAGAAGGAGATGAGGAGCTAGGTGATGAGAGAGAGAAAGAGAGAGAAAGAGGGGGAGGACATCCTCCAGGTGGATGTTCACATGTCTCCACCAGTCAAAGATAGTTGATATATCTAGGTTGGGTATTGGGTTACAATTCTGATTGATATTGAGCATTACCAAACTTATAAAGCCTTTGGTTAACATTTAAAAAATTGTATAAAAGCAAAAAGGAGAAGGGGGCATGGGATAGGGGTTTTCTAGGGAGAGGAAATGGAGAAAGGGGATGGCATCTGAAATGTAAATAAAATATCCAATAAAAAATAAATTAAAAAAAAATGTGTGCCAGGTTCCAGTAAGAATTCTTTTTATTATTCTTTCTAATTCAAGAATTCTTTTCAGCAGTGAAATTTTTTCAAATTCTACAATGGTCTACTATGCAGTTAAAAATAGAAAAACATCAGGTTAACACTATTTAGCAATTAACCCACAGGATCATTTAAATATGTTTAACCTAAAAATAAAATTAAATTTACTTTTAAAGATACATTTTAAAATAAATTTATTTTATTATTAAATACAGGGTCTCAATATAATAACATTGGCTGGCCTGAACTCTTAGATGTTTGTGTGTCACCGCCTCTCCAAGCACTGGCATTAAAGGTGTGTACCACCACATTCAGCCCCAAGCAACAGTTTTTAAAACCAATCATTCTAACAATACATCCAAAGATTACTCATTTGATACTTACATGTTGAGGAATGAAAGAGAAATATTAAATCTTTGTTCTCTGTAGTTAAGCTCAGGAAACCACACTTAAGCACAGCATCACAACAGTCTTCAATCTTAGCCAAAGTGTTTTGGGCAGTGGTAGAGGGCACTGTGATAAGTGCTGGTGTGCACATGGGACAGGAAGCAGGTTGTATTAGAAACCAAGGCTGCAGTGAGACTGACATGCAGATGGGCAGGTACTGCCAGAAACACCTTGGATTCACTACACATTGATTCTGAACTTTTCTTCATCCTATGTGAGTATATGCATGTGAATGTAGGTTCCCACAGAAGCCAGAAGTGTTGGATTTCCTGGAGCTGGAGTTCCAAGAAGTTGTGAGCTGCCTGACCTGGGTAACTGGAACTAAATTCAAATCCTCTGCAGAGCAGTATGTGCTTATATTTAAGCACAAGGCCATCTCACCAACCCCCAGAAAGTTTTGACTGCTACAAATATTTTTGCTCTTCCCCCTCCCATTCAGTCACACAGCACCACAGTTTAAGAACCTGGATTTCGTTCACAATGAGGATCCAGTGTTTAGGACCCCTCAGCTTTCTCAGCTTCCTCTTCCACCTGTGATAATTAGTGTTGTCAACTGTTGGCAGAATTTAGATCACCTGGGAAATAGGCCTGTGAGGAATGACCTAATTACATTAACTGATGTGGGAAGAGCCATCTTAACTGTGGTGGCATCATTCCTTGGGCAGGGACTCCTGGACTGTAGAGCATTGAGAAAGTGAGCTCTAGCTTGTGTTTACCCTTCTGTTTCCTGATCGTGGATGTGTTACCACCATGCTGCTTGCATTTCCCTGGCAGGGTGTACATTGAACTGTCAGAATAAAAGAGAACTAAGACATCACATATCTACCCCTGGGACACAAACTGGACAGAGTTACTTATATCTCACTGGGCGTGAAGCAAATTATAGGTGTTATTAAATATCAAGAATTTGAAGTGCCAAAAATCAAGAGTTTAAATCCAATGTCTGAGAATGATTAGGTATGGAAGATTCCTTCCAGAAGTTTCAACGATTGTCAAATGTGACACCTGCCCCAGAGGGATTGGAAAATTAAAGAGGATGATAATCTATGGCATCTGTTAAACAAAGAATAAAAACCTTTAAGGTCAGGTAAGGTGGCAGCACTCCTAAGGACTAGTCCCTGGGAATCCACCCCTGACAAAGGTAACAGAGAGTCTCCAGCAGGAAGGTGGTTTGAAGCAGGTCAGAGAGAATGATAAAGACCAAAGTATAATGACCATGGTGGGGTTGAACTTTGATAGGAGTTGTAAGATTCTAAAATGAAAAAACTAATTTTTTTAAGCACAAATTTATACCCTTAGGCATGTAATAAGTATGAATGGTGGGAACTATTAGATGGGAGCACTTCTGTTATTTGAAGTATTAAATTCAAGCTTAGTACATGTGTTACTTTGCAAAAGGCCAGAGTCCAATTCTTATACCCTCAGCTACATTTCATTTTATTCTGGAGTCTGGCTCCCTCTTCAGAGGTGTCTTTTCTTGTCTAATAGGAACAGTACCTCTAAACTATGGACTTAACATATGAACATTCATTCATCATTTGAAACAATGAATCAAATTAATGCAATATGTTAATAGAGAAACTCTGTGGGATAAGATACAGGGTGTTGCCGGGCAGTGGTGGTGCATGCCTTTAATCCCAGCACTTGGGAGGCAGAGGCAGGCGGATTTCTGAGTTTGAGGCCAGCTTGGTCTACAGTGAGTTCCAGGACAGCCAGAGCTACACAGAGAAACCCTGTCTCGAAAAACAAAAACAAACAAACAAAAAACAAAAAACAAAAAAACAATCAAACAAACAAAAAACAAGATATAGGGTGTTTGGGAACATTTTATACTATACTGTACATTTTAAAAGCTAGTTTAAAAATATTACAAATGTTTTAAATTTTTCACAGTATACTTTTATCATATTCTTTGTCCTCGAACTTCGTATTTTCTCTCTAAAAAAAGAAGAAAAAATAGAAAAGAAGAGAAGAGAAAGAAGAAAGGCAAAGAAAAGAGAAGAAAAGATGGAGCTGTTTTGTGTTGGCCAACTACTTGTGGACACAGGTCTGGAGCGTGCTGGTGTCACGAGTCACTCCACTGGAGAAAGTCGACTTTTCCTCTCCTAGCCATCGACTGCAAACAGCTTCTTGGTTAGGAGTGGGCTCCTAACCATTGGTTTCTCGAAGATTTTTTTTTGGGGGGGGGGGATCCTGATTAAGCTCATCTTCCCTTTACAGGCTCCTTCTCTCAAAGTACTTCCAGAACTTAATCCACTCAACCCCACGAAGTCTCCTGAAGATTCTATTAAACTCCCAAGCTTCTCTACACAATGACCATTGTGCCTTGCTTCTGATCTTTATGTAGATGTACCCAACCTAATCCCAGCCAGTTCTAGTTACGGATCACACAGGCATCCCCCTCCAAGCCTTGAAAACCAACCTCAAGAGCACTACCTATTTGTATGCCTATGTTCCTGTTGGAGAGTAATGCTTTTGCAACCTGCCTCTCAGCCCCAAACTCTTTTTTGGTCTCTCTTTCCTGTAACTTTTTCATAATTCCTGAATCCTGCAGTTCCTCCCCAGCACTTTGGTTTATTCCCACCCCCCTTTGGCATCACTTCCTGTCTAAAATAGCCTAAGGGCCTCTTTACACTTCACGTGGTCTTTTGCCCTCACTCTACCATTTTACTGCTACCAAGAACATTTTTTCCTGAAATGCTAGTTATTCTCAGCCTTCCTAATGCTGCAACCTTTTAATACAGTTCCTAATGTTGTAGTGATCCCCAATCATAAAATTATTTGTGTTGGCCCCCAAAGGGGTTCTGACCCACAGGCTGAGTACAACTGTGAGAACAAAATCAGATGATAGCTCTTTAGTAGGTACTGTGGGGTTTTGTTTTAATATATTTTTACTGGTTACTTGAAAACTTCACATAATGTACCCTATCACAGTCTCTTCCCAGTACTCCCAGATCTACTCCCACTTTTGTGATATCTCCTCCAACCCCACTCTCCCACCCCCCAAAAAAAAGAGAAAGAAGAAAAAATACCAAGGCCAGTTTATGTTGCCCATATACTCACTATAAGGCACGGCCAAATTCCCAGTGGTCAGCCCCTGAAAGAAAACTGAGTCATTCCCCACCCTACCCCCACCAGAAGTCACCAACTATGAATGAAAACCTATCACAATTTAGACCATTTCTTTGGGGGTGGGGGATGGGGGTGAAAGGGGAGAGAGAGGTTGTCACAGAAGTCTCTCATTCTCAACTGCAGCCATCAATACCACTGCAAAAGATGCTTCCTTGTCCTTTACAGTCAGCAGCAGCACAGACCATGGACTTCCACATAGTTTCTGGCTATGGCATGGACCACAGACATCAACCTGACCCAAGGCTGCTGCTGGGCCAAGGACACCAACATCGTCCCTGGTGGCAGCACAGACCACAAACATACACATGGCCTTTGGTGGTAACACAAGCCACAGACATTCACATGGCCCCCAGCCTCAAAGCAGGATCAAGGACACCAACATGGCCCTTGGTGGTAGCATGGACCATTGAAGTGGAAACTTAAGGGTTCTTTATAAAGTTGGTTAGATGTTGTTTTGCTGGGGCAATCACATGAAGGAACGTTTAGCTGATATGGACACAAGTAAAAGACTAAGGCAGTCTCATGAAGTACATTTTGCTGAAGCAGACACAGGAGAAAGAATATTCTGCTAAAGCAAGTATGTGAAAGGACAGGTGATGAAGGATTCTTTGCTAACAACACACATATACTGGTCCACCTTACATTGTGTAGTTGAGATGCATTTGTCGGGACTCCATAGAGAGAAATGCACCAAACAACTTCTGGTGGTGTGTTGCAATTTCTTGTCGCTTCTGTGGACTGGGTCTGATTGGCAGAGTGATGTCAGCTGAGACAGATGCGCATGCTGAGGCAAGACCTGTGCTGAGGCAAGACCTGTGGAGGACATGTGATGTTTGGAGGGTATAAATAGGACTCGACAGACAGTGAGGGAGGCTGAGCTTGGCTTGCTTTATAGAGCTGTGCAATGCTTATGATCTCGAGTCTTCACTGATCTTTGCCTCCCTGAGAGAGGCATAGCCCATCTGGGGTCCCTCCTGCTGACTCAATCCAAGGCTGAGGCCTGGCTGTCTCTGCTAGGTCATGCCACTGCTGCTGATTCCTGTTTGCTATCCCAACTCTACTGAACTGAACTGCTGTTGCATCTGTGAAGTGTTTGCAAGTGGATTCACCTGCCACTGCTAACCTGTGAACCAAACTGTTGGTTTCCAGACAATACAGACAGGAGGAGTCGCTCCAAAGAACTATTTCTAAAAAGATCCACTTCCCTGTATCCTTTCTTTCCCACTAGCGTTTAAGAACCATCATTAAAAATAAGGTTTGAAAAAATTAAAGTTTCATATCATGGACATCATTAACATGAATCAGAGACGTAAGGATAGAGACCCTTAAATGCAGAGCAGAATCCTGCATAAACAACATGTCCTCTAGTCTATATCTACTGAATCAGCATTATTTTCCATCCTAAATCCAATAATACTAAACAGGACCTAGCCACTCAGGTTCCTGCTCAAGCTATCTCTGCCTGGAAAATTCTGTCAACAACCTTCCTTATATAGCATCTGAGCCTCCAAACCTTGACTCTGAGTAATGTTCTCTGCCTCCCCCAAAGCCCATTACGGTCTCAGTAACCCCTCACCCCTGGGAAACATCTGAATAAGTGGTACATTTCTAAGATATTTATGTTCAAAAATGTTCCTCTTGATGTTTCATTTGCTAGGGAACAGCGAGCTGGAGGGCGTTGGAGAGAGTTGGACTCTCAGAGCATTGCTCCACTGTCCTATTTCTCCTACCACATCTGTTAAGATCTAAGCTCTTCTCACTCCTGGTCATTTACAGGGGGCACCTCTTCCCTCTTGAAAGCCCTCAGAAGCATTTTTTTTTCACAATAATATGCCTTGAAACTATTTTCCCTACAGTGTTGCTACATTCTTTTACAATCTAGGTCCTTTCTAGTAGAAAGATCTTGTATTATTTCTTCCTAATTCCCTCCCTACTGTTCCCCTTTAATAGAATGCCTGCTTTGTATATGAATGGTGGTCCTTCCAATTCCAAGGTGCACTTCTAATTTGTTCTTATTTGTATTCATTCTTATATTTCTCTTCCTTGAGCCTTGCTTTATTTCTGGAAAATTTCTTCAATTTTATAATTTTTTGTTTGTTTTTAAGTAGCTGATTTTTTAAACACTCAGTAATATATTTTGTGCTCTGTTGTTTTTATTATCTTCTAAGCTTGTGCCAGCTAACCAACAGCAGAAGAGTGTTAGACAAGCAGTCACTCTTTTCTTTCAAAATAACCATTTGATCTAGTGAACATGTTTTGTACAACTGTAATATATACAAACTGATGTGAAGGAAGGCTTCCTGCTTTAAAGGTTTCCTTGTCCTTGATCTATGGGTGAGAAGTCATAATTGTATTAAAAGTAGCCCAGTTACATATATAGTGAAGAGCTTGAACACAATCTGTGACTATGCAATGCTGGGATTAATTGTCTTATACATGTTATGCAAATATTCTATCATTGAGGGACATCCCAAACCCTTGAATATAAGACCTCACTATGCAGCCTAGGCTGACCAATAACTCCCACCACATTGGGCCTTCCCTCCCCCTGATGGAACTGGACATCGGGTATTTTATAAGCTATATCATTAGCTCCACCTATTAGAATGTATGATTTGTATATTAAACCTTGTGTATAACTCAGGCAGATCTTTGATGTTCTTTACTACCTGCCAGAGATAAGATAAACGCCTGACTAGAATCAGCACCTGTAGGACTAAAAGCTAAGCAACAAGGAAAACATATCTGTTCTCACTTCTGTTAAATATATTTAGTAAATCAATAAAAACATCATTGTTATACATGGAGTTATCACAAGTGAATTAAGGAGGAGACATCACCGAATGAGAAACTTCTGAGGCTTAGACTAAAACTCTACCTCTTCCGTGTGAGGAACCACTAGTGCTATTCCCATCTCCAAAGTGCAACAGCCCTTGTAGGAAAGAATATATTATTATCACCAACATTAACTTAAAAGTCCACTTTTAGGGACTGGAGAGATAGCTGAGCAGTTAAAAGTACTCAGTGCTCAGTTCCCAAGCACCCCCACTGGGTGACTAAAATTGCCTCTGACTCCAACTCTAGGGAAATAACTCTGCAGGTACCTACACTCATGTGCACACACCCAAACACAGACACGCATACATATAAATAAAATAAATTTTAAAACTACTCTTCAAAAGAAAATTGTTCAAAATATTCCGTGTTTAGAATAACAACTTTGCTCTCCTGCAGGTAGGTAACGTAAGCACAAAGAGCCATGATTTTAATCCTTGTCCATGGAAAGAAATAAGCAGTAAAGACAGAAACAGGAACTGACCAAGTTACCTGGAAACTCTTGCCACTGGACTAATGTACTAGATAAGAGGTTTGCTGTAGACCAACTGTGATTACAAGATTTTTCTAATTAGATCAATGTCCTCAGGCTTATTCATTACTAATGACTTTATCCAATGTCTTCTGTTGCTAGAATTCTTTTCTGTAATTTTGATGTGACACAAGTGTATAGAAAATTTTTAGAATGTCAGACACAATCCAAGTACATAGAAACATTTCAGTTATGTCACATTCATATAATTAGAACTGAATGCAGCATACCTGTGTGCACACAGCCAAATGTTTTCATTTTTATTTTTTATTACATGTATGGATATATGTGGCAGAAATTTCCCTATCCAATCTATTTGCAGTGGGAGTGGGAGGCCTGTGATTGGACACGGAAAAGGGAGGCAGAGCTAGGGGGGGGGGGGAGGAGAGAGAGAGAGAGAGAGAGAGAGAGAGAGAGAGAGAGAGAGACAGACAGACAGACAGACAGACAGACAGACACACCAACATGATGAGAGGAAGGATAAAAAAAAAATGGAAGAGAACATATACCAGAGTGGCTTTAACCAGCCTTAGGTAGGTATGAAATCTAAAGGTTAGGATAATTGTCTTATCTGTGTTGGCATCTTACCATTCTTATTTGGCTTTGAAAATTATTGTGTGAACATCTTGGGATTTGAGTATTTGCTGATATATAGATCTGTTTGGTTAACTATAAGCTTTAAGAGTTTTGATTTACTGGGTGATGGGTGTGGTGGCTGATCGCAGGGTGGACAATCGTGGCGTGGGGCTAGTGAGGCCACACCAGAGAGACTGCTGAGATGAGAACACCCGGCTGGTGCCAGGCAGCCCGCTGGTGCAGGCATTAGTGCTGGAACTTGGGTAGAGCCGTGAGAGCCGGTCGTTCTATTTAATACCTCCTGCTACAGATGTGTGTGTGTGTGAATGCAGGTGCCCACAGAGGTCAGATATGTGTGTGTGAATGCAGGTGCCATCAGAGGTCAGAGGAGGGTTTCAGATCCCTTGGAACTAGAGTTACAGATTCTGAAACCCCAAATATCACTCCTATAGGTAGTAGCAGAAATGACTAGGCCCTTCCTGAGCTATCAAAAATCACATCAAGGCCTTTGCTTCCTTCTTGTTTTATACCCTACACTATAATGTTAACCGGTAACAACCAGGGATGAACACATTTGTACACAGAACTGAAGAAAACAGTCCACTGAAGGTTAAGCCCACCCAACAATCAGAGTTCTGAAATGTGATAATCCCATATGGATATATGTGATATATGGATATATGTGATAATCCCATATGGAAAGACAACGGGTTTTACAAATCGCACTCTACAGTCAGCGTTAGAAAGACCCACCAGTAAGACATGGTGTCTTGTCTCCAAACACTTTAATGCCATCAGTAGAACAGTAACGTCTACAGATTGGGAGTGAAGTTTATCCATGTTCTGAACACAAATGCTACACAAATGTTAAGTAATTTGGCCTACTTAACAAATTTTCCTGGTTCTGTTTCAATTATAGAATTTGTATAAAAAATGATATCGGACTACAACATAGATTTTTAAAAAGTTATTCTATTACATCAAAATAAGTCACCTACACAAAGTAACTTAAAATGATTTAGGGTATTTCTCTTTGTGTTTACCATGAAAGCATAAAAATATGAACATTGGTACAAAAATACTAAATAAAATATTCGAAAACTGAATTGGAGAACACATGAAAAAGATCATCCTCCATGATCAAGTAGGCTTCACCCCAGAGAGGCAGAGATGGGTCAGCATAGGAAAATCAGTCACTGTAATCCACCACATAAATAAACTGAAAGAAAAAAACCCCACATGTTTATCTCATAAGATGCTGAAAGAGCCTTTAACAAAATCCAATACCCCTTCATGAAACAGTACTGGAGAGATTAAGAATACAAGGGTCATAGCTAAATATAGTAAAGGTAATTTACAGCAAGCCAATAACCAACATCAAATTAAATGAAGAGAAACTCAAAGCAATTCCACTAAAATCAGGGAAGAGACAAGGCTGCCCATTTTCTCTATCTCTACTCAAAATAGTCCTTCAGTTCTAGCTAGAGCAATAAGACAACTAACGGAGATCCAGGAAACACAAATAGGAATGGAAGAAGTCAAAGTATCGCTATTTTCAGATAATATAATATACATCAGGGACCCAAAAATTGTACCAGGGAACTCCTACAGCTGAACAACACTTTCACCAAGTAGCTGGATACAAGACTAACTCAAAAATAAATAAATAAATAAAAACAAACCAGCAGACCTCCTATTTACAAATGACAAGCAAGCAAAGAAGCAATCAGAAAAACACCATTCATAGAAGCCACAAATAATACAAAATGTCTTGGGGTAACTCTAACCAAGCGAGTGAAAGAAAGACCTGTACGATAAAAACTTCAAGTTCTTTGAAGGAAATTGAAGAAGTCACCAGAAGATGTTTAGATCTCCCATGCTCATGGATCAATAGTAGTAACATAGTAAAAATGGCCATCCTATCAAAAGCAATCTACAGGTTCAATACAATCCTCATCAAAATTCTAACACAATTCCTTATAGACCTTGAAAAAAAAACCCACTTAACTTCAAATGGAAAACCAAAAAACCCAGGACAGCTACAACAATCCCGCACAATAAAAGAACTTCCAGAGGTATCACTGATCTCAAGATACAGAGCTACACAGCTACAGAGCTGTAGTAATAAAAAACAGCATGTTATTGGCATAAAAACAGAGCTGTTGATCAATGAAATCAAATAGAAGACCCAGTGTAAATCCACACACCTATGAACACCTAATTCTTGATAAAGAAGCCAGAAATATACAACAGAAAAAAGAAAGCATCTTCAGTAATTGGTGCTGGTCTAATTGGAGGTCTGCATGTAGAAGAATGCACCCTGAACAAAACTCAAGTCCCAGTGGATCAAAGACCTCAGCATAAAACCAGAAACACTGAACCTGATAGAAGAGAAAGAGAAGAATAGTCTTGAATACATTGTCATAGGAGGCAACTTCCTAAATAGAATACCAATCACTAAAGATCAATAATTAATAAATGGGACCCCATAAAACTGAAAAGCTTCTGTAAAGCAAAGGACATTGTCAATGGAACAAAACAGCAGCCCACAGAATGTGAAAAGATCTTCAACCAACTCCCCATCAGACAGAGGACTAATATTCAAAATATATAAACTCAAGCAAACTAAATAATACAATTTAAAAAATGGGGTACATATCCAAATAGAGAATTCTTAACAGTGGAATCTCAAATGACTGAGAAACACTTAAAGAAATATTCAACATCTTTAGCCATCAGGGAAATACAAATAAAAATGACTCTCAGATTCCATTTTATATCCATCAAAATAGCTAAGATCAAAAACACAAATTACAGCACTTGGTGGCAAGGCAAGTATGTGGGAAAAGGGGGAATATTCCTCCATTGCTGGTGGGAGTGCAAACTTGTACAGCCACTTTGGAAGTTAATATGGTGGTTTCTTAGAAAACTGGAAATCAATCTATCTCAAGGTCCAGCTATACCACCCCTGGGCATATACCCAAAGGATGATACACTTGAAGCTAGAAACTGGAAACTACCTAGATTCCCCAACCAAAGAATGGATAAAGATAATGTGGGACATTTACACAACTCAGCTGTTAAAAATAATGACATCATGAAATTTGCAAGCAAATGTATAGAAGTAGAAAAAAATCATCCTGAGTGAGAAAACACAGACTCAGAAAGACAAACTGGGTATATACATACTTCTAAGTGAATATTAGCTATAAAGTAAGACAATTATGCTATAGACCACAGACATGGAGTAACAAAATAGCAAGGGGGAATGCAAGGATCTCCTTGGGAAGAGAAAACAAGAGTATTTCTTGCGAGGACTGGGAGCAAGTGGAGTTGGGAACAGGAGGGAATGGGGTGAGGGTGGGGATGAGGGAGAAAACACTAAGAGAAACTACTGGAAATGGGTGGCATTTTGAGGGTAAGGTGGAAACCTAATGCGATGGAAACTCTATGGAATAACCCTAGCAAAGACTCCTAGTAATGGGGACATGGAGCCTGAATTGGCCATCTTCTGTAACCAGGAAAGGCCTCAAGTGGAAGGACTGGGACACTAACCCAGCCACAAAACCTTCCAACCTACAGTTTGCCCTGCCTGCAGAGTGCTCTGGGACCTCAGTCCTAGCAAAATAGTCATCAATGAGACAGAGACTTAATCCAGCAACTGATGGCAGCAGATGTAGAATACCACAGTCAAACATTAGGCTGAGCTTGCAGAGTCTTACAGAGGTGTAGGAAGAAGGATCAGAGAAAGCAGAGTGGTCAGGGACACACCAGGACTGACTGGGACACATGGGGACTCACAGAGATCAGGGAGCCTATAGGGGTTGGACCTAGCTTTTCTATGTGTATGTTATGGATGAATAGCTTGGTGTTCTTACGGGATTCCTAAAAGTGGAATCTGGGGCTGTACCTGACTCTTCTGCCTACTTGCGGGACTCTTTCCTCCTACTGAGCTGCCCTGTCCAGGCTTGATGCGATGGTATATGCCTGATCTTATTATTGCTTGTTACACTGTATTTGGTTGATGTCCCTTAGAGACCAATTCTTATCTGAGGAGAGGCAGAGGGGAGTAGATCTGGGGGAGAGGGGAAGGGAAGAGGAAAGACTGGAGGAAGGAAAGAGTGGCTGGGATGTAATATATGAGAGAAATAGAAAATAACATTAGGATGCATGACAAAAAGTAGAACTGTAGCAGAGGATAATTCACCCCGGCCAGAGGAAACAGAGAGCAATTAGGATTGAAATAACTATGGTATGGGAGGACATTAGAACACACCTCAGACCATCTGGATGAATCTGTCCAATAACATTATACAAAGAAGAATATTTTTATACAAATTCATATGATAGCTAAGCATGGATAAAGACTTGAGGGATACAACTATAATTCTGTTCATTTAAATTCATAAAGGCTTCCATTATAATTTTGAATTTTTCAACCATTGTTATAGAGCAATTTCTGGTAAGAAAATCTAACTGGAAGTGATCCAAGACACAAGTGAGTTTGCAGCAATTGTAACTAATCTGGGGACTCTCAGCTAGAGACTGTTTTTGCCCCACTCTACAACTGTCCTATATTAAAGTACAATTTCTAAAAAAAAAAAATGTTTTGCCAAGGTGTCTTTGTTTAAAGAATATAAATTCTGAATCTGACACAAATTTCCTCAGTTTCAAAGGT